>NC_087396.1:5680000-5817500 GCF_031307605.1 Tribolium castaneum | reverse complement strand
TGATGTTTTTAGAGTCGTTTGTAAATGATGCATTTTCGTCTTCGTCTCAAACATTGAAAACTGAATTACATTTTTGTTCAGTAACTGTAACAGTTTTCACTTTGGTTTTTTGCTTATATCTCGAAAACATTTACTCTTATCAATTTTTATCTTTCTTTCAAAATTAAAGCTGATAAAATTTCCTACAAAATAGTTACATGCATTTCATTTGTAGGACCTACCGTAAGCGAGTTAGATATAAATAACCTTTAACAAAAATTTGCTTTAAAATTAAATGTTTGAAAAACTGAAATTAAACTAAATTAATTGTGTCTAACACTTTAGTAGAGGAAAAAGGAAAAGACATAAAAGTCACTAAAGGTTTCAGAGTCGTCTTTAGTCGTCATATTAATAACAATAACATTAATAATAATAATGCTAATAGTACTATATTTGCTTATATGCAAGCGCTTAATTAAGGTAACAGTTTTTTGGTTTCTTGCTTATATCTCGAAAACAGTTACTCCTATCAATTTTTATCTTTTTACTAAAATTAAAGCTGATAAAATTTCCTACAAAATAGTTATTTGCATTTTTCATGTAGGACTAACCATAAGCGAGATATAAGTTTGATAATAATTAATATTTAAAAAAAAAGTGCTTTAACAGAAAATGCCTTGTGATTTAAAATACAATAAAAACATTTACTATACAAAAGTTATAATCGGTTTTTAATAATAATAATAATAATAATAATAATAATAATAATAATAATAATAATAATAATAATAATAATACTTATAATAATGAATTTCTTTCTAAATTAAAGCTTAGTTTTTCTAAGGAAAAATGAAGCTTATTTTGTGTTATCTGACCGTTTTCTCATTTCTATGCAAGAGATCATCTGTGATCTGTTTTTAGGCAAGAAATTGTCTAAAATTAATAATAATTTTCTGTCTGTTTAATATAAGTTTTTAATAATAATAATAATAATAACAATAATAATAATAATAATAATAATAATAACAATTACAATAATAATAATAATAATAATAATAATAATAATAATAATAATAATAATAATAATAATAATAATAGTAATAATAATAATAAAAATAATAATAATAGTAATAAAAGTAAGCTTAGTTTTCTAAGCAAAAATGAAGCTTATTTTGTGTGTTATATGAGCGTTTTCTCATTTCACTTAATTAGAAGAAAAAGGAGGTGACAGTAAATGCTGCATTTTCGTCTTCGTCTCAAACATTAAATACTGAATTACATTTTTGTTTAGTAACTGTTACAGTTTTCACTTTGGTTTTTTGCTTATATCTCGAAAACAGTTACTCCTATCAATTTTTATCTTTCCTTCAAAATTAAAGCTGATAAAATTTTTTACAGAATAGTTTTTTGCATTTTTTTTGTAGGACCAAACATAAGCGAGTTATAGAGTTGGATATAAATAATCTTTAACAAAAATTTGATATAAAATAAAATGTTTGAAAAACCGAAATTAAACTAAATTAATATTAAAATAATTATTAATATTATTATTATTAAAAACCGACTATAACTTTTGTATAGTAAATGTTTTTATACCAGTTTTAAAATGAGTTTTAAATTTTAGACAATTTCTTGCCTAAAAACAGATCACAGATGATCTCTTGCATAGAAATGAGAAAACGCTCAGATAACACAAAATAAGCTTCATTTTTCCTTAGAAAAACTAAGCTTTAATTTAGAAAGAAATTCATTATTATAAGTATTATTATCATTACTACTATTATTATTATTATTATTATTACTATTATTATTATTATTATTATTATTATTATTATTATTATTATTATTATTATTATTATTATTACTATTATTATTATTATTATTATTATTATTATTATTATTATTATTATTATTATTATTATTATTATTAACTTTTGTATAGTAAATGTTTTTATACCAGTTTTAAAATGAGTTATTAATTTTATTCAATTTCTTGCCTAAAAACACAGCTCACAGATGATCTCTTGCATAGAAATGAGAAAACGCTCATATAACACACAAAATAAGCATCATTTTTGCTTAGAAAAACTAAGCTTTAATTTAGAAAAAAATTTATTATTATAAGTATTATTATCATTATTATTATTTTTATTATTATTATTATTATTATTATTATTATTTCTTTTATTACTATTATTATTATTACTAATATTATTATTATTATTATTATTATTATTATTATTATTATTATTATTATTAACTTTTGTATAGTAAATGTTTTTATACCAGTTTTAAAATGAGTTATTAATTTTATTCAATTTCTTGCCTAAAAACACAGATCACAGATAATCTCTTGCATAGAAATGAGAAAACGCTCATATAACACAAAATAAGCATCATTTTTGCTTAGAAAAACTAAGCTTTAATTTAGAAAGAAATTTATTATTATAAGTATTATTATCATTATTATTATTATTATTATTATTATTATTATTATTATTATTATTATTATTATTATTATTATTATTATTATTATTATTATTATTATTATTACTATTATTATTAGTATTATTATTATTATTATTATTATTATTATTATTATTATTATTATTATTATTAACTTTTGTATAGTAAATGTTTTTATACCAGTTTTAAAATGAGTTATTAATTTTAGACAATTTCTTGCCTAAAAATACAGATCACAGATGATTTCTTGCATAGAAATGAGAAAGCGCTCATATAACACACAAAATAAGCTTCATTTTTGCTTAGAAAACTAAGCTTACTTTTATTTCTATTATTATTTTTATTATTATTATTATTATTATTATTATTATTATTATTATTATTATTATTATTATTATTATTATTATTATTATTATTATTATTATTATTATTATTGTTATTATTATTATTATTATTAAAAACTTATATTAAAGAGACAGAAAACGTCGTATTCTGACACAAAAAAACGAATTACGTTATAGACTTGACGAGAACGGCGTATCTCGGACTCTTATAGGACTCTTATAGGGTCAAAAATTATCAGTTTGGATTAAAACAAATTATTTTTGTTGACTCTCAGTCTGAATTGTTCATCAGTTCAAACAAAAACGGCTTACTTTAGACGATCTTTTGCTTTGAACAAGAAAACTTACATCGAACAGACTAAAAACGTATTAATCTGGCATAAAAGAGCAATTTATGTATCACTTTGGATAAAGGCAGCTAATCCTATTCGTTTCATTGCTTAAAATAGACAAAATTGTTAATAAATCTAACAAAAACGCTGTATTCTAGCACAAAATACTAATTACATTATAGTTTCGACGAGAATAGCTTATTTGGAATGATTCTATGCTTCCAAACGAGTAAATTTTTAATAAACAGATGCCAAACATCATGTTTTGTCCTATAAAGACATTTTATATTGCAGTTTGTATTAAAACAAAATATTTTCGTTGATTCTTTGTTAGAAGCAGCAAACCTAACATTAAAGAATCTGAAAACATTGTATTCGGACACAAACCACCGAATTTTGTTTCAGTTTAGACAAAAACGGTTGATTTTCGACAATATTTTGCTTTGAACAAGAAAGCTTATATCAAACTGACTAAAAACGTCTTATTTTAGCACAAAACAAAAGATTTGCGTTATAGTCTTAAAGCTGATTTATGCCACAGTTTGGATAAAAACCAATTATTTTTGTTAATTCATTGTTACAAACAAGAAACCTTACATCAAAGAAACTGAAAACCCCTTATTTAGGCACAGAAATTCGAATTACGTTTCAGTCTGGACAAAAACTGCTTATTTTAGACGATCCTTTGTTTTGAACACGAAAACTTACATTAAAAAGATTAAAAACGTCTTATTCTAGCTGAAAACTGCAAATTATATATTACTCTAGATAAAAGCAATTTATCCTGATTACTCCTTTACTTAGAATAGAGTAAACTTGTATAAAACTTAATGAAAACTTTAAATTTCGTCTCAAAGAAATAATTTACGTTATAGTTTTGACCAGCACTGTTTATTTCAAACGAAATTATGATTCGAAACTAATGAACTTTTATGGGGCAGATGCAAAACCACATATTACCATATAAAGCGTTGTTTTAAAGCAAAGTATTACCTTTTGCAACAAGAAATTTCACGTCAAAGAAACTGAAAACTTCGTATCCATACATAAATATTTAATTACGTATCAGTTTAGGCAAATACAGCTTATTTTAAACGATTCCTTGCTATAAACAAGAAAAATTTTATCAAGCATATTGAAAACGTCTTATTCTCGAAAATAAGAGCAAATTATGTATCAGTTTTAACAAAAGCGGATTACTCTGTTTGATTCTATGCTTAGAGTAGAGTAAACTACTATAAAACGTAATGAAAACTCTATATTCAAGCTCAAAAGAACAAATTACGTTATAGTTTTGACAAAAAAAAATATTTCGGACGATTACATACTTCGAAGTAAGCAAACTTTAATTGAACATGTGCAAAAGGCTAATACTTTGCTTTAAAATAATGATTTATGTGGTAATATGGTATTTTGCATCTGTCCTATAAAAGTTTACCCGTTTCGCTCCATTGAATCATTAGAAATAAATTATTTTGACACAACAACACAAATAATTTGTTTTTGTTTAAACTGTAACATAAGTCGCTTTTATAAAACGAACTAAGACGTTTGGCATCTGCTTAGTGAAAGTTTTCTCGTTTGGGGGCATAAAATCGTTTGAAATTAACAGTTCTGGTCAAAACTATTACGTAAATTATTTCTTTGTATCACTTTAAAGATTTGCGTTATAGTCTTGACGAGAACTGTTAATTTCAAACGATTCTATGCTTTGAAACCAGTATACTTTGACTGAACAGAGGCAAAACGTCTGATTTCGCCTTTAAAAAACGATTTATGTCACAGTTTGGATTAAAACCAATGATTTTCGTTTATTTATTCTTACAAACAAGAAACCTTACATCAAAGAAACTGAAAACCTCTTATTCAGGCCCAGAAAATCAAATTACGTTTCAGTCTGGACACAAATTGCTTATTTTAGACGATTCTTTCGTTTGAACACGAAAACTTACATTAAAAAGATTAAAAACGTCTTATTCTGGCTCAAAACTGCAAATTATGTATTACTTTGGATAAAAGCAGTTTATCCTGATTACACCTTTGCTTAGAATAGAGCAAACTTGTATAAAACTTAATGAAAACTTTAAATTTCGTCTCAAAGAAATAATTTACGTTATAGTTTTGACCAGAACTGTTAATTTCAAACGATTTTATGCCCCCAAACGAGAAAACTTTCACTAAACAGAAGCCAAACATCTTAGTTCGTTTTATAAAAACGACATGTTACAGTTTAAACAAAAAAATTATTTTCGTTGTTGTGTCAAAATAATCTATTTCGAATGATTCAATGGAGCGAAACGAGTAAACTTTTATAGGACAGATGCAAAATACCATATTACCACATAAATCGTTATTTTAAAGCAAAGTATTAGCTTTTGCACTTGTTCAATTAAAGTTTGCTTACTTCGAAATATGTAGTCGTCCGAAATAATTTTTTTTTTGTCAAAACTATAACGTAATTTGTTCTTTTGAGCTTGAATATAGAGTTTTCATTACGTTTTATAGTAGTTTACTCTACTCTAAGCATAGAATCAAACAGAGTAATCCGCTTTTGTTAAAACTGATACATAATTTGCTCTTATTTTCGAGAATAAGACATTTTCAATATGTTTGATAAAATTTTTCTTGTTTATAGCAAGGAATCGTTTAAAATAAGCTGTATTTTCCTAAACTGATACGTAATTCGATATTTGTGCATGGATACGATGTTTTCAGTTTCTTTGACATGAAATTTCTTGTTGCAAAAGGTAATAATTTGCTTTAAAACAACGCTTTATATTATAATATGTGGTATTGCATCTGCCCCATAAAAGTTCATTAGTTTCGAATCATAAAATCGTTTGAAATAAACAGTGCTGGTCAAAACTATAACGTAAATTATTTCTTTGAGACGAAATTTAAAGTTTTTATTAAGTTTTATACAAGTTTACTCTATTCTAAGTAAAGGAGTAATCAGGATAAATTGCTTTTATCTAGAGTAATATATAATTTGCAGTTTTCAGCCAGAATAAGACGTTTTTAATCTTTTTAATGTAAGTTTTTGTATTCAAAATAAAGGATCGTCTAAAGTAAGCAGTTTTTGTTCAGACTGAAACGTAATTCGAATTTCTGTACCTGAATAAGGGGTTTTCAGTTACTTTGATGTAAGGTTTCATGTTTGTAACAATGAATTAACGAAAATAATTGGTTTTTATCCAAACTGTGGCATGAATCGTTTTTAAAAGGCGAAATAAGATGTTTTTCCTGTGTACAGTGAAAGTTTACTCGTTTCAAAGCATAGAACCGTTTGAAATTAACAGCTCTCGTTAAGACTATAACGCAAATCTTTTGTTTTGTGCAATAAGACGTTTTTAGTCAGTTTGATATAAGTTTTCTTGTTCAAAGCAAAATATTGTCGAAAATCAACCGTTTTTGTCTAAACTGATACAAAATTCGGTGGTTTGTGTCCGAATACAAAGTTTTCAGATTCTTTAATGTTAGGTTTGCTGCTTCTAACAAAGAATCAACGAAAATATTTTGTTTTAATACAAACTGCAATATAAAATGTCTTTATAGGACAAAACATGATGTTTGGCACCTGTTTAATAAAAATTTACTCGTTTGGAAGCATAGAATCATTCCAAATAAGCTATTCTCGTCGAAACTATAATGTAATTAGTATTTTGTGCTAGAATACAGCGTTTTTGTTAGATTTATTAACAATTTTGTCTATTTTAAGCAATAAAACGAATAGGATTAGCTGCCTTTATCCGAAGTGATACATAAATTGCTCTTTTATGCCAGATTAATACGTTTTTAATCTGTTCTATGTAAGTTTTCTTGTTCAAAGCAAAAGATCGTCTAAAATAAGCCGTTTTTGTTTGAACTGATAAACAATTCAGACTGAGACTCAACAAAAATAATTTGTTTTAATCCAAACTGATACTTTTTGACCCTATAAGAGTCCTATAAGAGTCCGAGATACGCCGATCTCGTCAAGTCTATAACGTAATTCGTTTTTTTGTGTCAGAATACGACGTTTTCTGTCTGTTTAATATAAGTTTTTAATAATAATAATAATAAAAATAATAATAATAATAATAATAATAATAATAATAATAATAATAGTAATAATAATAATAATATTAATAATAATAATAATGAAAATAATAATAGTAATAAAAGTAAGCTTAGTTTTCTAAGCAAAAATGAAGCTTATTTTGTGTGTTATATGAGCGTTTTCTCATTTCTATGCAAGAAATCATCTGTGATCTGTGTTTTTAGGCAACAAATTGTCTAAAATTAATATCTCATTTTAAAACTGGTATAAAAACATTTACTATACAAAAGTTATAATCAGTTTTTAATAATAATAAAATTAATAATAATAATAATAATAATAATAATAATAATAATAATAATAGTAATAATAATAATAATAATAATAATAATAATAATAATAATAATAATAATAATAATAGTAATAGTAACATAAGTAATAATAATAATAATACTTTTAATAAGGAAAAATGGAGCTTATTTTGTGTGTTACATGAGCGTTTTTTCATTTCTATGCAAAAGATCATGTGTGATCTGTGTTTTTAGGCAATCTAACCCATTTTATAGTTTTTAATATTTAACAAAAATTTGCTTTAAAATAAAATGTTTGAAAATCTGAAATTAAACTAAATTAATTGTGTCTAACACTTTAGTAGAGGAAAAAGGAGGAGACATAAAAGTCACTAAAGTCTTAGAGTTGTCTTTAGTCGTCATATTAATAACAATAACATTTATAATAACAATACTAGTAGTACGAAATTTGCTTATATGCAAGCGCTTACTTAAGGTAACAGTTTTTTTGTTTTTTGCTTATATCTCGAAAACAGTTACTCCTAACAATTTTTACTTTTTCACCAAAATTAAAGGTGATAAAATTTCCTACAAAATAGTTATTTGCATTTTTCATGTAGAACTAACCATAAGCGAGATATAAGTTTGAAAATAATTAATAATTAAAAAAAAGTGTTTTAACAGAAAATGTCTTGTGATTTAAAATACACTTAATTTATTGGGTCCAATACTTTATTAGAAGAAAAAGGAGGTAACATAAAAGTCACTGAAGTCTTCAGAGTCGTTTTTAAATGCTGCATTTTTGTCTTCGTCTCAAACATTGAAAACTGAATTACATTTTTGTTCAGTAACAGTTACAGTTTTCTTATTGGTTTTTTGCTTATATCTCGAAAACAGTTACTCCTATCAATTTTTATCTTTCTTTCAAAATTAAAGCTGATAAAATTTCCTACAAAATAGTTATTTGCATTTTTCTTGTAGGACCAACCATAAGCGAGTTATAGAGTTGGATATAAATAATATTTAACAAAAATTTGCTTTAAAATAAAATGTTTAAAAAACTGAAATTAAACTAAATTAATTGTGTCTAACACTTTAGTAGAGAAAAAAGAAAAAGACATAAAAGTCACCAAAGTCTTCAGAATCGTTTTTAGTCGTCATATTAATAACAATAACATTAATAATAATAATACTAATAGTACTAAATCTGCTTATATGCAAGCGCTTTATTAAGGTAACAGTTTTTTGGTTTCTTGCTTATATCTCGAAAACAGTTACTCCTATGAATTTTTGTCTTTCTTTCAAAATTAAAGCTGATAAAATATTCTACAAAATAGTTATTTGCATTTTTCTTATAGGACCAACCATAAGCGAGTTATAGAGTTGGATATAAATAATATTTAACAAAAATTTGCTTTAAAATAAAATGTTTGAAAAACGGAAATTAAACTAATTTAACTGTGTCTAACACTTTAGTAGAGAAAAAAGGAAAAGACATAAAAGTCACTAAAGGTTTCAGAGTTGTCTTTAGTTGTCATATTAATAACAATAACATTAATAATAATAATACTAATAGTACTAAATTTGCTTATATGCAAACGCTTAATTAAGGTAACAGTGTTTTGGTTTCTTGCTTATATCTCGAAAACAGTTACTCCTATCAATTTTTATCTTTTTACTAAAATTCAAGCTGATAAAATTTCCTACAAAATAGTTATTTGCATTTTTCATGTAGGACTAACCATAAGCGAGATATATGATTGAAAATAATTAATATGTAAAAAAGAAGTGCTTTAACAGAAAATGTCTTGTGATTTAAAATACACTTAATTTATTGGGTCCAATACTTTATTAGAAGAAAAAGGAAGTGACATAAAAGTCACTGAAGTCTTCAAAGTCGTTTTTAAATGCTGCAGTTTCGTCTTCGTCTCAAACATTGAAAACTGAATTACATTTTTGTTCAGTAACAGTCACAGTTTTCTTATTGGTTTTTTGCTTATATCTCGAAAACAGTTACTCCTATCAATTTTTATCTTTCTGTCAGAATTAAAGCTGATAAAATTTCCTACAAAATAGTTATTTGCATTTTTCTTGTAGGACCAACCATAAGCGAGTTATAGAGTTGGATATAAATAATATTTAACAAAAATTTGCTTTAAAATAAAATGTTTGAAAAACTGAAATTAAACTAATTTAATTGTGTCTAACACTTTAGTAGAGGAAAAAGAAGAAGACATAAAAGTCACTAAAGGTTTCAAAGTTGTCTTTAATCGTCATATTAATAACAATAACATTAATAATAATAATACTAATAGTACTAAATTTGCTTATATGCAAACGCTTAATTAAGGTAACAGTGTTTTGGTTTCTTGCTCATATCTCGAAAACAGTTACTCCTATCAATTTGTATCTTTTTACTAAAATTCAAGCTGATAATATTTCCTACAAAATAGTTATTTGCATTTTTTATGTAGGACTAACCATAAGCGAGATATAAGATTGAAAATAATTAATATTTAAAAAAGAAGTGCTTTAACAGAAAATGTCTTGTGATTTAAAATACACTTAATTTATTAGGTCCAATACTTTATTAAAAAAAAAGGGGGTGACATATAAGTCACTGAAGTCTTCAGAGTCGATTTTAAATGCTGCATTTTCGTCTTCGTCTCAAACATTGAAAACTGAATTACATTTTTGTTCTGAAACGGTAACAGTTTTTACTTTGGTTTTTTGCTTATATCTCGAAAACAGTTACTCCTATCAATTTTTTTCTTTTTTTCAAAATTAAAGCTGATAACATTTCCTACAAAATAGTTATTTGCATTTTTCTTGTAAGACCAACCATAAGCGAGTTATAAAGTTGGATATAAATAATATTTAACAAAAACTTGCTTAAAAATAAAATGTTTGAAATACTGAAATTAAACTAAATTAATTGTGTCTAACACTTTAGTAGAGAAAAAAGAAAAAGACATAAAAGTCACCAAAGTCATCAGAATCGTTTTTAGACGTCATATTAATAACAATAACATTAATAATAATAATAATACTAATAGTATTAAATCTGCTTATATGCAAGCGCTTTATTAAGGTAACAGTTTTTTGGTTTCTTGCTTATATCTCGAAAACAGTTACTCCTATGAATTTTTGTCTTTCTTTCAAAATTAAAGCTGATAAAATATTCTACAAAATAGTTATTTGCATTTTTCTTGTAGGACCAACCATAAGCGAGTTATAGAGTTGGATATAAATAATATTTAACAAAAATTTGCTTTAAAATAAAATGTTTGAAGAACTGAAATTAAACTAATTTAATTGTGTCTAACACTTTAGTAGAGGAAAAAGAAGAAGACATAAAAGTCACTAAAGGTTTCAAAGTTGTCTTTAATCGTCATATTAATAACAATAACATTAATAATAATAATACTAATAGTGCTAAATTTGCTTATATGCAAACGCTTAATTAAAGTAACAGTGTTTTGGTTTCTTGCTCATATCTCGAAAACAGTTACTCCTATCAATTTTTATCTTTTTACTAAAATTCAAGCTGATAAAATTTCCTACAAAATAGTTATTTGCATTTTTTATGTAGGACTAACCATAAGCGAGATATATGATTGAAAATAATTAATATTTAAAAAAAAAGTGCTTTAACAGAAAATGTCTTGTGATTTAAAATACACTTAATTTATTGGCTCCAATACTTTATTAGAAGAAAAAGGAAGTGACATAAAAGTCACTGAAGTTTTCAGAGTCGTTTTTAAATGCTGCAGTTTCGTCTTCGTCTCAAACATTGAAAACCGAATTACATTTTTGTTCAGTAACAGTCACAGTTTTCTTATTGGTTTTTTGCTTATATCTCGAAAACAGTTACTCCTATCAATTTTTATCTTTTTTTCAAAATTAAAGCTGATAAAATTTCCTACAAAATAGTTATTTGCATTTTTCTTGTAGGACCAACCATAAGCGAGTTATAGAGTTGGATATAAATAATATTTAACAAAAATTTGCTTTAAAATAAAATGTTTGAAGAACTGAAATTAAACTAATTTAATTGTGTCTAACACTTTAGTAGAGGAAAAAGAAGAAGACAAGAAAGACAAAAATTCATAGGAGTAACTGTTTTCGAGATATAAGCAAGAAACCAAAAAACTGTTACCTTAATAAAGCGCTTGCATATAAGCAGATTTAGTAGTATTAGTATTATTATTATTAATGTTATTGTTATTAATATGACGACTATAAACGATTTTGAAGACTTTGGTGACTTTTATGTCTTTTTCTTTTTTCTCTACTAAAGTGTTAGACACAATTAATTTAGTTTAATTTCAGTATTTCAAACATTTTATTTTTAAGCAAGTTTTTGTTAAATATTATTTATATCCAACTTTATAACTCGCTTATGGTTGGTCCTACAAGAAAAA
This sequence comes from Tribolium castaneum, assembly GCF_031307605.1. Taxonomy (NCBI): domain Eukaryota; kingdom Metazoa; phylum Arthropoda; class Insecta; order Coleoptera; family Tenebrionidae; genus Tribolium; species Tribolium castaneum. The sequence continues at coordinate 5,805,626 of NC_087396.1, read as the reverse complement.
TGCAAATAACTATTTTGTAGGAAATGTTATCAGCTTTAATTTTGAAAGAAAGATAAAAATTGATAGGAGTAACTGTTTTCGAGATATGAGCAAGAAACCAAAACACTGTTACCTTAATTAAGCGTTTGCATATAAGCAAATTTAGTACTATTAGTATTATTATTATTAATGTTATTGTTATTAATATGACGATTAAAGACAACTTTGAAACCTTTAGTGACTTTTATGTCTTCTTCTTTTTCCTCTACTAAAGTGTTAGACACAATTAAATTAGTTTAATTTCAGTTTTTCAAACATTTTATTTTAAAGCAAATTTTTGTTAAATATTATTTATATCCAACTCTATAACTCGCTTATGGTTGGTCCTACAAGAAAAATGCAAATAACTATTTTGTAAGAAATTTTATCAGCTTTAATTTTGACAGAAAGATAAAAATTGATAGGAGTAACTGTTTTCGAGATATAAGCAAAAAACCAATAAGAAAACTGTGACTGCTATGAACAAAAATGTAATTCAGTTTTCAATGTTTGAGACGAAGACGAAACTGCAGCATTTAAAAACGACTCTGAAGACTTCAGTGACTTTTATGTCACTTCCTTTTTCTTCTAATAAAGTATTGGACCCAATAAATTAAGTGTATTTTAAATCACAAGACATTTTCTGTTAAAGCACTTTTTTTTTAAATATTAATTATTTTCAATCATATATCTCGCTTATGGTTAGTCCTACATGAAAAATGCAAATAACTATTTTATAGGAAATTTTATCAGCTTGAATTTTAGTAAAAAGATAAAAATTGATAGGAGTAACTGTTTTCGAGATATAAGCAAGAAACCAAAACACTGTTACCTTAATTAAGCGTTTGCATATAAGCAAATTTAGTACTATTAGTATTATTATTATTAATGTTATTGTTATTAATATGACAACTAAAGACAACTCTGAAACCTTTAGTGACTTTTATGTCTTTTCCTTTTTCCTCTACTAAAGTGTTAGACACAATTAAATTAGTTTAATTTCAGTTTTTCAAACATTTTATTTTAAAGCAAATTTTTGTTAAAAAGTATTTATATCCAACTCTATAACTCGCTTATGGTTGGTCCTACAAGAAAAATGCAAATAACTATTTTGTAGGAAATTTTATCAGCTTTAATTTTGAAAAAAAGACAAAAATTCATAGGAGTAACTGTTTTCGAGATATAAGCAAGAAACCAAAAAACTGTTACCTTAATAAAGCGCTTGCATATAAGCAGATTTAGTACTATTAGTATTATTATTATTAATGTTATTGTTATTAATATGACGACTAAAAACGATTCTGAAAACTTTGGTGATTTTTATGTCTTTTTCTTTTTTCTCTACTAAAGTGTTAGACACAATTAATTTAGTTTAATTTCAGTATTTCAAACATTTTATTTTTAAGCAAGTTTTTGTTAAATATTATTTATATCCAACTTTATAACTCGCTTATGGTTGGTCCCACAAGAAAAATGCAAATAACTATTTTGTAGGAAATGTTATCAGCTTTAATTTTGAAAGAAAGATAAAAATTGATAGGAGGTACTGTTTTCGAGATATGAGCAAGAAACCAAAACACTGTTACCTTAATTAAGCGTTTGCATATAAGCAAATTTAGTACTATTAGTATTATTATTATTAATGTTATTGTTATTAATATGACGATTAAAGACAACTTTGAAACCTTTAGTGACTTTTATGTCTTCTTCTTTTTCCTCTACTAAAGTGTTAGACACAATTAAATTAGTTTAATTTCAGTTTTTCAAACATTTTATTTTAAAGCAAATTTTTGTTAAATATTATTTATATAAAACTCTATAACTCGCTTATGGTTGGTCCTACAAGAAAAATGCAAATATTTATTTTGTAGGAAATTTTATCAGCTTTAATTTTGACAGAAAGATAAAAATTGATAGGAGTAACTGTTTTCGAGATATAAGCAAAAAACCAATAAGAAAACTGTGACTGTTACTGAACAAAAATGTAATTCAGTTTTCAATGTTTGAGACGAAGACGAAACTGCAGCATTTAAAAACGACTCTGAAAACTTCAGTGACTTTTATGTCACTTCCTTTTTCTTCTAATAAAGTATTGGACCCAATAAATTAAGTGTATTTTAAATCACAAGACATTTTCTGTTAAAGCACTTTTTTTTTAAATATTAATTATTTTCAATCATATATCTCGCTTATGGTTAGTCCTACATGAAAAATGCAAATAACTATTTTATAGGAAATTTTATCAGCTTGAATTTTAGTAAAAAGATAAAAATTGATAGGAGTAACTGTTTTCGAGATATAAGCAAGAAACCAAAACACTGTTACCTTAATTAAGCGTTTGCATATAAGCAAATTTAGTATTATTAGTATTATTATTATTAATGTTATTGTTATTAATATGACAACTAAAGACAACTCTGAAACCTTTAGTGACTTTTATGTCTTTTCCTTTTTCCTCTACTAAAGTGTTAGACACAATTAAATTAGTTTAATTTCAGTTTTTCAAACATTTTATTTTAAAGCAAATTTTTGTTAAAAAGTATTTATATCCAACTCTATAACTCGCTTATGGTTGGTCCTACAAGAAAAATGCAAATAACTATTTTGTAGGAAATTTTATCAGCTTTAATTTTGAAAAAAAGACAAAAATTTATAGGAGTAACTGTTTTCGAGATATAAGCAAGAAACCAAAAAACTGTTACCTTAATAAAGCGCTTGCATATAAGCAGATTTAGTACTATTAGTATTATTATTATTAATGTTATTGTTATTAATATGACGACTAAAAACGATTCTGAAGACTTTGGTGACTTTTATGTCTTTTTTTTTTTTCTTTACTAAAGTGTTAGACACAATTAATTTAGTTTAATTTCAGTATTTCAAACATTTTATTTTTAATCAAGTTTTTGTTAAATATTATTTATATCCAACTTTATAACTCGCTTATGGTTGGTCCCACAAGAAAAATGTAAATAACTATTTTGTAGGAAATGTTATCAGCTTTAATTTTGAAAAAAAGATAAAAATTGATAGAAGTAACTGTTTTCGAGATATGAGCAAGAAACCAAAACACTGTTACCTTAATTAAGCGTTTGCATATTAGCAAATTTAGTACTATTAGTATTATTATTATTAATGTTATTGTTATTAATATGACGATTAAAGACAACTTTGAAACCTTTAGTGACTTTTATGTCTTCTTCTTTTTCCTCTACTAAAGTGTTAGACACAATTAAATTAGTTTAATTTCAGTTTTTCAAACATTTTATTTTAAAGCAAATTTTTGTTAAATATTATTTATATCCAACTCTATAACTCGCTTATGGTTGGTCGTACAAGAAAAATGCAAATAATTATTTTGTAGGAAATTTTATCAGCTTTAATTTTGAAAGAAAGATAAAAATTGATAGGAGTAACTGTTTTCGAGATATAAGCAAAAAACCAATAAGAAAACTGTGACTGTTACTGAACAAAAATGTAATTCGGTTTTCAATGTTTGAGACGAAGACGAAACTGCAGCATTTAAAAACGACTCTGAAGACTTCAGTGACTTTTATGTCACTTCCTTTTTCTTCTAATAAAGTATTGGACCCAATAAATTAAGTGTATTTTAAATCACGAGACATTTTCTGTTAAAGCACTTTTTTTTTAAATTTTAATTATTTTCAATCATATATCTCGCTTATGGTTAGTCCTACATGAAAAATGCAAATAACTATTTTGTAGGAAATTTTATCAGCTTGAATTTTAGTAAAAAGATAAAAATTGATAGGAGTAACTGTTTTCGAGATATAAGCAAGAAACCAAAACACTGTTACCTTAATTAAGCGTTTGCATATAAGCAAATTTAGAACTATTAGTATTATTATTATTAATGTTATTGTTATTAATATGACAACTAAAGACAACTCTGAAACCTTAAGTGACTTTTATGTCTTTTCGTTTTTTCTCTACTAAAGTGTTAGACACAGTAAAATTAGTTTAATTTCAGTTTTTCAAACATTTTATTTTAAAGCAAATTTTTGTTAAATATTATTTATATCCAACTCTATAACTCGCTTATGGTTGGTCCTACAAGAAAAATGCAAATAACTATTTTGTAGAATATTTTATCGGCTTTAATTTTGAAAGAAAGACAAAAATTCATAGGAGTAACTGTTTTCGAGATATAAGCAAGAAACCAAAAAACTGCTACCTTAATAAAGCGCTTGCATATAAGCAGATTTAGTACTATTAGTATTATTATTATTAATGTTATTGTTATTAATATGACGACTAAAAACGATTCTGAAGACTTTGGTGACTTTTATGTCTTTTTCTTTTTTCTCTACTAAAGTGTTAGACACAATTAATATAGTTTAATTTCAGTTTTTCAAACATCTTATTTTTAAGCAAGTTTTTGTTAAATATTATTTATATCCAACTTTATAACTCGCTTATGATTGGTCCTACAAGGATAATGCAAATAACTATTTTGTAGGAAATGTTATCAGCTTTAATTTTGAAAAAAAGATAAAAATTGATAGGAGTAACTGTTTTCGAGATATAAGCAAGAAACCAAAAAACTGTTACCTTAATAAAGCGCTTGCATATAAGCAGATTTAGTACGATTAGTATTATTATTATTAACGTTATTGTTATTAATATGACGACTAAAAACGATTCTGAAGACTTTGGTGACTTTTATGTCTTTTTCTTTTTTCTCTACTAAAGTGTTAGACTCAATTAATTTAGTTTAATTTCGGTTTTTCAAACATTTTATTTAAAGCAAATTTTTGTTAAATATTATTTATATCCAACTCTATAACTCGCTTATGGTTGGTCCTACAAGAAAAATGCAAACAACTATTTTGTAGGAAGCTTTATCAGCTTTAATTTTAAAAGAAAGATAAAAATTGATAGGAGTAACTGTTTTCGAGATATAAGCAAAAAACCAATAAGAAAACTGTAACAGTTACTGAACAAAAATGTAATTCAGTTTTCAATGTTTGAGACGAAGACGAAAATGCAGCATTTACAAACGACTCTAAAGACTTCAGTGACCTTTCTGTCACCTCTTTTTTCTTCTAATAAAGTATTGGACTCAATAAATTAAGTGTATTTTAAATCACAAGACATTTTCTGTTGAAGCACTTTTTTTTAAATTTTAATTATTTTCAAACTTATATCTCGCTTATGGTTAGTCCTACATTAAAAATGCAATTAACTATTTTGTAGGAAATTTTATCAGCTTTAATTTTAGTAAAAAGATAAAAATTGATAGGAGTAACTGTTTTCGAGATATAAGCAAGAAACCAAAACACTGTTACCTTAATTAAGCGTTTGCATATAAGCAAATTTAGTACTATTAGTATTATTATTATTAATGTTATTGTTATTAATATTACGATTGAAGACAACTTTGAAACCTTTAGTGACTTTTATGTCTTCTTCTTTTTCCTCTACTAAAGTGTTAGACACAATTAAATTAGTTTAATTTCAGTTTTTCAAACATTTTATTTTAAAGCAAATTTTTGTTAAATATTATTTATATCCAACTCTATAACTCGCTTATGGTTGGTCCTACAAGAAAAATGCAATTAACTATTTTGTAGGAAATTTTATCAGCTTTAATTTTAGTAAAAAGATAAAAATTGATAGGAGTAACTGTTTTCGAGATATGAGCAAGAAACCAAAACACTGTTACCTTAATTAAGCGTTTGCATATAAGCAAATTTAGTACTATTAGTATTATTATTATTAATGTTATTGTTATTAATATGACGATTAAAGACAACTTTGAAACCTTTAGTGACTTTTATGTCTTCTTCTTTTTCCTCTACTAAAGTGTTAGACACAATTAAATTAGTTTAATTTCAGTTTTTCAAACATTTTATTTTAAAGCAAATTTTTGTTAAATATTATTTATATCCAACTCTATAACTCGCTTATGGTTGGTCCTACAAGAAAAATGCAAATAACTATTTTGTAGGAAATTTTATCAGCTTTAATTTTGAAAAAAAGATAAAAATTGATAGGAGTAACTGTTTTCGAGATATAAGCAAGAAACCAAAAAACTGTTACCTTAATAAAGCGCTTGCATATAAGCAGATTTAGTACGATTAGTATTATTATTATTAACGTTATTGTTATTAATATGACGACTAAAAACGATTCTGAAGACTTTGGTGACTTTTATGTCTTTTTCTTTTTTCTCTACTAAAGTGTTAGACTCAATTAATTTAGTTTAATTTCGGTTTTTCAAACATTTTATTTAAAGCAAATTTTTGTTAAATATTATTTATATCCAACTCTATAACTCGCTTATGGTTGGTCCTACAAGAAAAATGCAAACTATTTTGTAGGAAGCTTTATCAGCTTTAATTTTAAAAGAAAGATAAAAATTGATAGGAGTAACTGTTTTCGAGATATAAGCAAAAAACCAATAAGAAAACTGTAACAGTTACTGAACAAAAATGTAATTCAGTTTTCAATGTTTGAGACGAAGACGAAAATGCAGCATTTACAAACGACTCTAAAGACTTCAGTGACCTTTCTGTCACCTCTTTTTTCTTCTAATAAAGTATTGGACTCAATAAATTAAGTGTATTTTAAATCACAAGACATTTTCTGTTGAAGCACTTTTTTTTAAATTTTAATTATTTTCAAACTTATATCTCGCTTATGGTTAGTCCTACATTAAAAATGCAATTAACTATTTTGTAGGAAATTTTATCAGCTTTAATTTTAGTAAAAAGATAAAAATTGATAGGAGTAACTGTTTTCGAGATATAAGCAAGAAACCAAAACACTGTTACCTTAATTAAGCGTTTGCATATAAGCAAATTTAGTACTATTAGTATTATTATTATTAATGTTATTGTTATTAATATTACGATTGAAGACAACTTTGAAACCTTTAGTGACTTTTATGTCTTCTTCTTTTTCCTCTACTAAAGTGTTAGACACAATTAAATTAGTTTAATTTCAGTTTTTCAAACATTTTATTTTAAAGCAAATTTTTGTTAAATATTATTTATATCCAACTCTATAACTCGCTTATGGTTGGTCCTACAAGAAAAATGCAAATAACTATTTTGTAGGAAATTTTATCAGCTTTAATTTTGAAAGAATGATAAAAATTGATAAGAGTAACTGTTTTCGAGATATAAGCAAAAAACCAATAAGAAAACTGTGACTGTTACTGAACAAAAATGTAATTCGGTTTTCAATGTTTGAGACGAAGACGAAACTGCAGCATTTAAAAACGACTCTGAAGACTTCAGTGACTTTTATGTTACTTCCTTTTTCTTCTAATAAAGTATTGGACCCAATAAATTAAGTGTATTTTAAATCACAAGACATTTTCTGTTAAAGCACTTTTTTTTTAAATATTAATTATTTTCAATCATATATCTCGCTTATGGTTAGTCCTACATGAAAAATGCAAATAACTATTTTGTAGGAAATTTTATCAGCTTTAATTTTAGTAAAAAGATAAAAATTGATAGGAGTAACTGTTTTCGAGATATAAGCAAGAAACCAAAACACTGTTACCTTAATTAAGCATTTGCATATAAGCAAATTTAGTACTATTAGTATTATTATTATTAATGTTATTGTTATTAATATGACAACTAAAGACAACTCTGAAACCTTTAGTGACTTTTATGTCTTTTCCTTTTTTCTCTACTAAAGTGTTAGACACAGTTAAATTAGTTTAATTTCAGTTTTTCAAACATTTTATTTTAAAGCAAATTTTTGTTAAATATTATTTATATCCAACTCCATAACTCGCTTATGGTTGGTCCTACAAGAAAAATGCAAATAACTATTTTGTAGAATATTTTATCAGCTTTAATTTTGAAAGAAAGACAAAAATTCATAGGAGTAACTGTTTTCGAGATATAAGCAAGAAACCAAAAAACTGTTACCTTAATAAAGCGCTTGCATATAAGCAGATTTAGTACTATTAGTATTATTATTATTAATGTTATTGTTATTAATATGACGACTAAAAACGATTCTGAAGATTTTGGTGACTTTTATGTCTTTTTCTTTTTTCTCTACTAAAGTGTTAGACACAATTAATTTAGTTTAATTTCAGTATTTCAAACATTTTATTTTTAAGCAAGTTTTTGTTAAATATTATTTATATCCAACTTTATAACTCGCTTATGGTTGGTCCTACAAGAAAAATGCAAATAACTATTTTGTAGGAAATGTTATCAGCTTTAATTTTGAAAGAAAGATAAAAATTGATAGGAGTAACTGTTTTCGAGATATAAGCAAAAAACCAAAGTAAAAACTGTTACCGTTTCAGAACAAAAATGTAATTCAGTTTTCAATGTTTGAGACGAAGACGAAAATGTAGCATTTAAAATCGACTCTGAAGACTTCAGTGACTTATATGTCACCCCCTTTTTTTTTAATAAAGTATTGGACCTAATAAATTAAGTGTATTTTAAATCACAAGACATTTTCTGTTAAAGCACTTTTTTTTTAAATATTAATTATTTTCAATCATATATCTCGCTTATGGTTAGTCCTACATGAAAAATGCAAATAACTATTTTGTAGCAAATTTTATCAGCTTGAATTTTAGTAAAAAGATAAAAATTGATAGGAGTAACTGTTTTCGAGATATAAGCAAGAAACCAAAACACTGTTACCTTAATTAAGCGTTTGCATATAAGCAAATTTAGTACTATTAGTATTATTATTATTAATGTTATTGTTATTAATATGACAACTAAAGACAACTCTGAAACCTTTAGTTACTTTTATGTCTTTTCCTTTTTTCTCTACTAAAGTGTTAGACACAGTTAAATTAGTTTAATTTCAGTTTTTCAAACATTTTATTTTAAAGCAAATTTTTGTTAAATATTATTTATATCCAACTCTATAACTCGCTTATGGTTGGTCCTACAAAAAAAATGCAAATAACTATTTTGTAGAATATTTTATCAGCTTTAATTTTGAAAGAAAGACAAAAATTCATAGGAGTAACTGTTTTCGAGATATAAGCAAGAAACCAAAAAACTGTTACCTTAATAAAGCGCTTGCATATAAGCAGATTTAGTACTATTAGTATTATTATTATTAATGTTATTGTTATTAATATGACGACTAAAAACGATTCTGAAGACTTTGGTGACTTTTATGTCTTTTTCTTTTTTCTCTACTAAAGTGTTAGACACAATTAATTTAGTTTAATTTCAGTATTTCAAACATTTTATTTTTAAGCAAGTTTTTGTTAAATATTATTTATATCCAACTTTATAACTCGCTTATGGTTGGTCCTACAAAAAAAATGCAAATAACTATTTTGTAGGAAATGTTATCAGCTTTAATTTTGAAAGAAAGATAAAAATTGATAGGAGTAACTGTTTTCGAGATATAAGCAAAAAACAAAAGTAAAAACTGTTACCGTTTCAGAACAAAAATGTAATTCAGTTTTCAATGTTTGAGACGAAGACGAAAATGCAGCATTTAAAATCGACTCTGAAGACTTCAGTGACTTATATGTCACCCCCTTTTTTTTTTTAATAAAGTATTGAATCTAATAAATTAAGTGTATTTTAAATCACAAAACATTTTCTGTTAAAGCACTTCTTTTTTAAATATTAATTATTTTCAATCTTATATCTCGCTTATGGTTAGTCCTACATAAAAAATGCAAATAACTATTTTGTAGGAAATTTTATCAGCTTGAATTTCAGTAAAAAGATAAAAATTGATAGGAGTAACTGTTTTCGAGATATGAGCAAGAAACCAAAACACTGTTACCTTAATTAAGCGTTTGCATATAAGCAAATTTAGTACTATTAGTATTATTATTATTAATGTTATTGTTATTAATATGACGATTAAAGACAACTTTGAAACCTTTAGTGACTTTTATGTCTTCTTCTTTTTCCTCTACTAAAGTGTTAGACACAATTAAATTAGTTTAATTTCAGTTTTTCAAACATTTTATTTTAAAGCAAATTTTTGTTAAATATTATTTATATCCAACTCTATAACTCGCTTATGGTTGGTCCTACAAGAAAAATGCAAATAACTATTTTGTAGGAAATTTTATCAGCTTTAATTTTGACAGAAAGATAAAAATTGATAGGAGTAACTGTTTTAGAGATATAAGCAAAAAACCAATAAGAAAACTGTGACTGTTACTGAACAAAAATGTAATTCAGTTTTCAATGTTTGAGACGAAGACGAAACTGCAGCATTTAAAAACGACTCTGAAGACTTCAGTGACTTTTATGTCACTTCCTTTTTCTTTTAATAAAGTATTGAACCCAATAAATTAAGTGTATTTTAAATCACAAGACATTTTCTGTTAAAGCACTTTTTTTTTAAATATTAATTATTTTCAATCATATATCTCGCTTATGGTTAGTCCTACATGAAAAATGCAAATAACTATTTTGTAGGAAATTTTATCAGCTTGAATTTTAGTAAAAAGATAAAAATTGATAGGAGTAACTGTTTTCGAGACATGAGCAAGAAACCAAAACACTGTTACCTTAATTAAGCGTTTGCATATAAGCAAATTTAGTACTATTAGTATTATTATTATTAATGTTATTGTTATTAATATGACAACTAAAGACAACTCTGAAACCTTTAGTGACTTTTATGTCTTTTTCTTTTTCCTCTACTAAAGTGTTAGACTCAATTAATTTAGTTTAATTTCGGTTTTTCAAACATTTTATTTTAAAGCAAATTTTTGTTAAATATTATTTATATCCAACTCTATAACTCGCTTATGGTTGGTCCTACAAAAAAATGCAAATAACTATTTTGTAGGAAATTTTATTAGCTTTAATTTTGAAAAAAAGATAAAAATTGATAGGAGTAACTGTTTTCGAGATATAAGCAAGAAACCAAAAAAATGTTACGTTAATTAAGCGTTTGCATATAAGCAAATTTAGTACTATTAGTATTAATATTATTAATGTTATTGTTATTAATATGACGACTAAAGACGACTCTGAAACATTTAGTGACTTTTATGTCTTCTCCTTTTTCCTCTACTAAAGTGTTAGACACAATTAATTTAGTTTAATTCCGGTTTTTCAAGCATTTTATTTTAAAGCAAATTTTTGTTAAATATTATTTATAACCAACTCTATAACTCGTTTATGCTTGGTCCTACAAGAAAAATGTAAATAACTATTTTGTTGGAAATTTTATCAGCTTTAATTTTGAAAGAAAGATAAAATTTGATAGGAGTAACTGTTTTCGAGATATAAGCAAAAAACCAATAAGAAAACTGTAACTGTTACTGAACAAAAATGTAATTCAGTTTTCAATGTTTGAGACGAAGTCAAAAATGCAGCATTTAAAAACGACTCTGAAGACTTCAGTGACTTTTATGTCACCTCCTTTTTTTTCTAATAAAGTATTGGACCCAACAAATTAAGTGTATTTTAAATCACAAGACATTTTCTGTTAAAACACTTTTTTTTAATTAATAATTATTTTCAAACTTATATCTCGCTTATGGTTAGTTCTACATGAAAAATGCAAATAACTATTTTGTAGGAAATTTTATCACCTTTAATTTTGGTGAAAAAGTAAAAATTGATAGGAGTAACTGTTTTCGAGATATAGGCAAAAAACAAAAAAACTGTTACCTTAATTAAGCGCTTGCATATAAGCAAATTTAGTACTACTAGTATTGTTATTATAAATGTTATTGTTATTAATATGACGACTAAAGACAACTTTAAGACTTTAGTGACTTTTATGTCTCCTCCTTTTTCCTCTACTAAAGTGTTAGACACAATTAATTTAGTTTAATTTCGGTTTTTCAAACATTTTATTTTAAAGCAAATTTTTGTTAAATATTAAAAACTATAAAATGGCTTAGATTGCCTAAAAACACAGATCACACATGATCTTTTGCATAAAAATGAGAAAACGCTCATGTAACACACAAAATAAGCTCCATTTTTCCTTTTTAAAAGTATTATTATTATTATTACTTTTGTTACTATTACTATTATTATTATTATTATTATTATTATTATTGTTATTATTATTATTATTATTATTATTATTATTATTATTATTATTATTATTATTACTATTATTTTTATTATTATTATTATTATTATTATTATTATTATTATTATTATTATTATTATTATTAATATTATTATTATTAAAGACCGATTATAACTTTTGAATAGTAAATGTTTTTATACCAGTTTTAAAATGAGTTATTAATTTTAGACAATTTCTTGCCTAAAAACACAGATCACAGATGATCTCTTGCATAGAAATGAGAAAACGCTCAGATAACACAAAATAAGCATCATTTTTGCTTAGAAAAACTAAGCTTTAATTTAGAAAGAAATTTATTATTATAAGTATTATTATCATTATTATTATTATTATTATTATTATTATTATTATTATTATTGTTTTTTTTATTATTATTATTATTATTATTATTATTATTATTATTATTATTATTATTATTATTATTATTATTATTATTATTATTATTATTAACTTTTGTATAGTAAATGTTTTTATACCAGTTTTAAAATGAGTTATTAATTTTATTTAATTTCTTGCCTAAAAACACAGATCACAGATGATCTCTTGCATAGAAATGAGAAAACGCTCATATAACACACAAAATAAGCATCATTTTTGCTTAGAAAAACTAAGCTTTAATTTAGAAAGAAATTCATTATTATAAGTATTATTATCATTATTATTATTATTATTATTATTATTATTTCTTTTATTACTATTATTATTATTATTATTATTATTATTATTATTATTATTATTATTTCTTTTATTACTATTATTATTATTATTATTATTATTATTATTATTATTATTATTATTACTATTATTATTATTATTATTATTATTACTATTATTATTATTATTATTATTATTATTATTATTATTAACTTTTGTATAGTAAATGTTTTTATACCAGTTTTAAAATGAGTTATTAATTTTAGACAATTTCTTGCCTAAAAATACAGATCACAGATGATTTCTTGCATAGAAATGAGAAAGCGCTCATATAACACACAAAATAAGCTTCATTTTTGCTTAGAAAACTAAGCTTACTTTTATTTCTATTATTATTTTTATTATTATTATTATTATTATTATTATTATTATTATTATTATTGTTATTATTATTATTATTATTATTATTATTGTTATTATTATTATTATTATTAAAAACTTATATTAAACAGACAGAAAACGTCGTATTCTGACACAAAAAAAACGAATTACGTTATAGACTTGACGAGAACGGCGTATCTCGGACTCTTATAGGACTCTTATAGGGTCAAAAATTATCAGTTTGGATTAAAACAAATTATTTTTGTTGACTCTCAGTCTGAATTGTTCATCAGTTCAAACAAAAACGGCTTACTTTAGACGATCTTTTGCTTTGAACAAGAAAACTTACATCGAACAGACTAAAAACGTATTAATCTGGCATAAAAGAGCAATTTATGTATCACTTTGAATAAAGGCAGCTAATCCTATTCGTTTCATTGCTTAAAATAGACAAAATTGTTAATAAATCTAACAAAAACGCTGTATTCTAGCACAAAATACTAATTACATTATAGTTTCGACGAGAATAGCTTATTTGGAATGATTCTATGCTTCCAAACGAGTAAATTTTTAATAAACAGATGCCAAACATCATGTTTTGTCCTATAAAGACATTTTATATTGCAGTTTGTATTAAAACAAAATATTTTCGTTGATTCTTTGTTAGAAGCAGCAAACCTAACATTAAAGAATCTGAAAACTTTGTATTCGGACACAAACCACCGAATTTTGTCTCAGTTTAGACAAAAACGGTTGATTTTCGACAATATTTTGCTTTGAACAAGAAAGCTTATATCAAACTGACTAAAAACGTCTTATTTTAGCACAAAACAAAAGATTTGCGTTATAGTCTTAAAGCTGATTCATGCCACAGTTTGGATAAAAACCAATTATTTTTGTTAATTCATTGTTACAAACAAGAAACCTTACATCAAAGAAACTGAAAACCCCTTATTTAGGCACAGAAATTCGAATTACGTTTCAGTCTGGACAAAAACTGCTTATTTTAGACGATCCTTTGTTTTGAACACGAAAACTTACATTAAAAAGATTAAAAACGTCTTATTCTGGCTGAAAACTGTAAATTATATATTACTCTAGATAAAAGCAATTTATCCTGATTACTCCTTTACTTAGAATAGAGTAAACTTGTATAAAACTTAATGAAAACTTTAAATTTCGTCTCAAAGAAATAATTTACGTTATAGTTTTGACCAGCACTGTTTATTTCAAACGAAATTATGATTCGAAACTAATGAACTTTTATGGGGCAGATGCAAAACCACATATTACCATATAAAGCGTTGTTTTAAAGCAAAGTATTACCTTTTGCAACAAGAAATTTCACGTCAAAGAAACTGAAAACAACGTATCCATGCACAAATATCGAATTACGTATCAGTTTAGGCAAATACAGCTTATTTTAAACGATTCCATGCTATAAACAAGAAAAATTTTATCAAACATATTGAAAATGTCTTATTCTCGAAAATAAGAGCAAATTATGTATCAGTTTTAACAAAAGCGGATTACTCTGTTTGATTCTATGCTTAGAGTAGAGTAAACTACTATAAAACGTAATGAAAACTCTATATTCAAGCTCAAAAGAACAAATTACGTTATAGTTTTGACAAAAAAAAATTATTTCGGACGACTACATATTTCGAAGTAAGCAAACTTTAATTGAACAAGTGCAAAAGCTAATACTTTGCTTTAAAATAACGATTTATGTGGTAATATGGTATTTTGCATCTGTCCTATAAAAGTTTACTCGTTTCGCTCCATTGAATCATTCGAAATAAATTATTTTGACACAACAACGAAAATAATTTTTTTGTTTCAACTGTAACATGTCGTTTTTATAAAACGAACTAAGAAGTTTGGCATCTGTTTAGTGAAAGTTTTCTCGTTTGGAGGCATAAAATCGTTTGAAATTAACAGTTCTGGTCAAAACTATAACGTAAATTATTTCTTTGAGACGAAATTTAAAGTTTTCATTAAGTTTTATACAAGTTTGCTCTATTCTAAGCAAAGGAGTAATCAGGATAAACTGCTTTTATCCAAAGTAATACATAATTTGCAGTTTTGAGCCAGAATAAGACGTTTTTAATCTTTTTAATGTAAGTTTTCGTGTTCAAAAGAAAGAATCGTCTAAAATAAGCAATTTGTGTCCAGACTGAAACGTAATTTGATTTTCTGGGCCTGAATAAGAGGTTTTCAGTTTCTTTGATGTAAGGTTTCTTGTTTGTAACAATGAATAAACGAAAATCATTGGTTTTAATCCAAACTGTGACATAAATCGTTTTTTAAAGGCGAAATCAGACGTTTTGCCTCTGTTCAGTGAAAGTATACTGGTTTCAAAGCATAGAATCGTTTGAAATTAACAGTTCTCGTCAAGACTATAAAGCAAATCTTTAAAGTGATACAAAGAAATAATTTACGTAATAGTTTTGACCAGAACTGTTAATTTCAAACGATTTTATGCCCCCAAACGAGAAAACTTTCACTAAACAGATGCCAAACGTCTTAGTTCGTTTTATAAAAGCGACTTATGTTACAGTTTAAACAAAAACAAATTATTTGTGTTGTTGTTGTGTCAAAATAATTTATTTCTAATGATTCAATGGAGCGAAACGGGTAAACTTTTATAGGACAGATGCAAAATACCATATTACCACATAAATCATTATTTTAAAGCAAAGTATTAGCTTTTGCACATGTTCAATTAAAGTTTGCTTACTTCGAAGTATGTAATCGTCCGAAATATTTTTTTTTGTCAAAACTATAACGTAATTTGTTCTTTTGAGCTTGAATATAGAGTTTTCATTACGTTTTATTGTAGTTTACTCTACTCTAAGCATAGAATCAAACAGAGTAATCCGCTTTTGTTAAAACTGATACATAATTTGCTCTTATTTTCGAGAATAAGACGTTTTCAATATGCTTGATAAAATTTTTCTTGTTTATAGCAAGGAATCGTTTAAAATAAGCTGTATTTGCCTAAACCGATACGTAATTAGATATTTATGTATGAATACGAAGTTTTCAGTTTCTTTGACGTGAAATTTCTTGTTGCAAAAGGTAATACTTTGCTTTAAAACAACGCTTTATATGGTAATATGTGGTTTTGCATCTGCCCCATAAAAGTTCATTAGTTTCGAATCATAATTTTGTTTGAAATAAACAGTGCTGGTCAAAACTATAACGTAAATTATTTCTTTGAGACGAAATTTAAAGTTTTCATTAAGTTTTATACAAGTTTACTCTATTCTAAGTAAAGGAGTAATCAGGATAAATTGCTTTTATCTAGAGTAATATATAATTTGCAGTTTTCAGCCAGAATAAGACGTTTTTAATCTTTTTAATGTAAGTTTTCGTGTTCAAAACAAAGGATCGTCTAAAATAAGCAGTTTTTGTCCAGACTGAAACGTAATTCGAATTTCTGTGCCTAAATAAGGGGTTTTCAGTTTCTTTGATGTAAGGTTTCTTGTTTGTAACAATGAATTAACAAAAATAATTGGTTTTTATCCAAACTGTGGCATGAATCAGCTTTAAGACTATAACGCAAATCTTTTGATTTGTGCTAAAATAAGACGTTTTTAGTCAGTTTGATATAAGCTTTCTTGTTCAAAGCAAAATATTGTCGAAAATCAACCGTTTTTGTCTAAACTGAAACAAAATTCGGTGGTTTGTGTCCGAATACAAAGTTTTCAGATTCTTTAATGTTAGGTTTGCTGCTTCTAACAAAGAATCAACGAAAATATTTTGTTTTAATACAAACTGCAATATAAAATGTCTTTATAGGACAAAACATGATGTTTGGCATTTGTTTATTAAAAATTTACTCGTTTGGAAGCATAGAATCATTCCAAATAAGCTATTCTCGTCGAAACTATAATGTAATTAGTATTTTGTGCTAGAATACAGCGTTTTTGTTAGATTTATTAACAATTTTGTCTATTTTAAGCAATGAAACGAATAGGATTAGCTGCCTTTATCCAAAGTGATACATAAATTGCTCTTTTATGCCAGATTAATACGTTTTTAGTCTGTTCGATGTAAGTTTTCTTGTTCAAAGCAAAAGATCGTCTAAAGTAAGCCGTTTTTGTTTGAACTGATGAACAATTCAGACTGAGAGTCAACAAAAATAATTTGTTTTAATCCAAACTGATAATTTTTGACCCCATAAGAGTCCTATAAGAGTCCGAGATACGCCGATCTCGTCAAGTCTATAACGTAATTCGTTTTTTTGTGTCAGAATACGACGTTTTCTGTCTGTTTAATATAAGTTTTTAATAATAATAATAATAATAACAATAATAATAATAATAATAATAATAACAATAATAATAATAATAATAATAATAATAATAATAATAATAATAATAATAATAAAAATAATAATAGAAATAAAAGTAAGCTTAGTTTTCTAAGCAAAAATGAAGCTTATTTTGTGTGTTATATGAGCGCTTTCTCATTTCTATGCAAGAAATCATCTGTGATCTGTATTTTTAGGCAAGAAATTGTCTAAAATTAATAACTCATTTTAAAACTGGTATAAAAACATTTACTATACAAAAGTTAATAATAATAATAATAATAATAATAATAATAATAATAATAATAATAATAATAATAATAATAGTAATAACAATAATAATAATAATAATAGTAATAATAATAATAATAATAATAATAATAATAATAATAATAATAATAATAATAATGATAATAATACTTATAATAATGAATTCCTTTCTAAATTAAAGCTTAGTTTTTCTAAGCAAAAATGATGCTTATTTTGTGTGTTATATGAGCGTTTTCTCATTTCTATGCAAGAGATCATCTGTGATCTGTGTTTTTAGGCAAGAAATTGAATAAAATTAATAACTCATTTTAAAACTGGTATAAAAACATTTACTATACAAAAGTTAATAATAATAATAATAATAATAATAATAATAATAATAATAATAATAATAATGATAATAATACTTATAATAATAAATTTCTTTCTAAATTAAAGCTTAGTTTTTCTAAGCAAAAATGATGCTTATTTTGTGTTATCTGAGCGTTTTCTCATTTCTATGCAAGAGATCATCTGTGATCTGTGTTTTTAGGCAAGAAATTGTCTAAAATTAATAACTCATTTTAAAACTGGTATAAAAACATTTACTATACAAAAGTTAATAATAATAATAATAATAATAATAATAATATTAATAATAATAATAAAAATAATAATAATAATAATAATAATAATAATAATAATAATAATAATAATAATAATAATAATAATAATAATAGTAATAATAATAATAAAAATAATAGTAATAATAATAATAATAATAAAAATAAAAATAATAGTAGTAGTAAAAGTAAGCTTAGTTTTCTAAGCCAAAATGAAGCTTATTTTGTGTTATATGAGCGTTTTCTCATTTCTATGCAAAAGATCATGTGTGATCTGTGTTTTAAGTTGTGTCAGAATACGACGTTTTCTGTCTGTTTAATATAAGTTTTTAATAATAATAATAATAATAATAATAATAATAATAATAATAATAATAATAATAATAATAATAATAACAATAATAATAATAATAATAATAATAATAGTAATAGTAACAAAAGTAATAATAATAATAATACTTTTAAAAAGGAAAAATGGAGCTTATTTTGTGTGTTACATGAGCGTTTTCTCATTTTTATGCAAAAGATCATGTGTGATCTGTGTTTTTAGGCAATCTAAGCCATTTTATAGTTTTTAATATTTAACAAAAATTTGCTTTAAAATAAAATGTTTGAAAAACCGAAATTAAACTAAATTAATTGTGTCTAACACTTTAGTAGAGGAAAAAGGAGGAGACATAAAAGTCACTAAAGTCTTAAAGTTGTCTTTAGTCGTCATATTAATAACAATAACATTTATAATAACAATACTAGTAGTACTAAATTTGCTTATATGCAAGCGCTTAATTAAGGTAACAGTTTTTTTGTTTTTTGCCTATATCTCGAAATCAGTTACTCCTATCAATTTTTACTTTTTCACCAAAATTAAAGGTGATAAAATTTCCTACAAAATAGTTATTTGCATTTTTCATGTAGAACTAACCATAAGCGAGATATAAGTTTGAAAATAATTATTAATTAAAAAAAAGTGTTTTAACAGAAAATGTCTTGTGATTTAAAATACACTTAATTTGTTGGGTCCAATACTTTATTAGAAGAAAAAGGAGGTGACATAAAAGTCACTGAAGTCTTCAGAGTCGCTTTTAATTGCTGCATTTTTGACTTCGTCTCAAACATTGAAAACTGAATTACATTTTTGTTCAGTAACAGTTACAGTTTTCTTATTGGTTTTTTGCTTATATCTCGAAAACAGTTACTCCTATCAAATTTTATCTTTCTTTCAAAATTAAAGCTGATAAAATTTCCAACAAAATAGTTATTTACATTTTTCTTGTAGGACCAAGCATAAACGAGTTATAGAGTTGGATATAAATAATATTTAACAAAAATTTGCTTTAAAATAAAATGCTTGAAAAACCGGAATTAAACTAAATTAATTGTGTCTAACACTTTAGTAGAGGAAAAAGGAGAAGACATAAAAGTCACTAAATGTTTCAGAGTCGTCTTTAGTCGTCATATTAATAACAATAACATTAATAATAATAATACTAATAGTACTAAATTTGCTTATATGCAAACGCTTAATTAACGTAACATTTTTTTGGTTTCTTGCTTATATCTCGAAAACAGTTACTCCTATCAATTTTTATCTTTTTTTCAAAATTAAAGCTAATAAAATTTCCTACAAAATAGTTATTTGCATTTTTTTGTAGGACCAACCATAAGCGAGTTATAGAGTTGGATATAAATAATATTTAACAAAAATTTGCTTTAAAATAAAATGTTTGAAAAACTGAAATTAAACTAAATTAACTGTGTCTAACACTTTAGTAGAGAAAAAGGGAAAAGACATAAAAGTCACTAAAGGTTTCAGAGTTGTCTTTAGTTGTCATATTAATAACAATAACATTAATAATAATAATACTAATAGTACTAAATTTGCTTATATGCAAACGCTTAATTAAGGTAACAGTGTTTTGGTTTCTTGCTTATATCTCGAAAACAGTTACTCCTATCAATTTTTATCTTTTTACTAAAATTCAAGCTGATAAAATTTCCTACAAAATAATTATTTGCATTTTTTATGTAAGACTAACCATAAGCGAGATATAAGATTGAAAATAATTAATATTTAAAAAAGAAGTGCTTTAACAGAAAATGTCTTGTGATTTAAAATACACTTAATTTATTAGGTCCAATACTTTATTAGAAAAAAAGGGGGTGACATATAAGTCACTGAAGTCTTCAGAGTCGATTTTAAATGCTGCATTTTTGTCTTCGTCTCAAACATTGAAAACTGAATTATATTTTTGTTCTGAAACGGTAACAGTTTTTACTTTGGTTTTTTGCTTATATCTCGAAAACAGTTACTCCTATCAATTTTTATCTTTCTTTCAAAATTAAAGCTGATAACATTTCCTACAAAATAGTTATTTGCATTTTTCTTGTACGACCAACCATAAGCGAGTTATAAAGTTGGATATAAATAATATTTAACAAAAACTTGCTTAAAAATAAAATGTTTGAAATACTGAAATTAAACTAAATTAATTGTGTCTAACACTTTAGTAGAGAAAAAAGAAAAAGACATAAAAGTCACCAAAGTCTTCAGAATCGTTTTTAGTCGTCATATTAATAACAATAACATTAATAATAATAATACTAATAGTACTAAATCTGCTTATATGCAAGCGCTTTATTAAGGTAACAGTTTTTTGGTTTCTTGCTTATATCTCGAAAACAGTTACTCCTATAAATTTTTGTCTTTTTTTCAAAATTAAAGCTGATAAAATATTCTACAAAATAGTTATTTGCATTTTTCTTGTAGGACCAACCATAAGCGAGTTATAGAGTTGGATATAAATAATATTTAACAAAAATTTGCTTTAAAATAAAATGTTTGAAAAACTGAAATTAAACTAATTTTACTGTGTCTAACACTTTAGTAGAGAAAAAACGAAAAGACATAAAAGTCACTAAAGGTTTCAGAGTTGTCTTTAGTTGTCATATTAATAACAATAACATTAATAATAATAATACTAATAGTTCTAAATTTGCTTATATGCAAACGCTTAATTAAGGTAACAGTGTTTTGGTTTCTTGCTTATATCTCGAAAACAGTTACTCCTATCAATTTTTATCTTTTTACTAAAATTCAAGCTGATAAAATTTCCTACAAAATAGTTATTTGCATTTTTCATGTAGGACTAACCATAAGCGAGATATATGATTGAAAATAATTAATATTTAAAAAAAAAGTGCTTTAACAGAAAATGTCTTGTGATTTAAAATACACTTAATTTATTGGGTCCAATACTTTATTAGAAGAAAAAGGAAGTGACATAAAAGTCACTGAAGTCTTCAGAGTCGTTTTTAAATGCTGCAGTTTCGTCTTCGTCTCAAACATTGAAAACCGAATTACATTTTTGTTCAGTAACAGTCACAGTTTTCTTATTGGTTTTTTGCTTATATCTCGAAAACAGTTACTCCTATCAATTTTTATCTTTTTTTCAAAATTAAAGCTGATAAAATTTCCTACAAAATAGTTATTTGCATTTTTCTTGTACGACCAACCATAAGCGAGTTATAGAGTTGGATATAAATAATATTTAACAAAAACTTGCTTAAAAATAAAATGTTTGAAATACTGAAATTAAACTAAATTAATTGTGTCTAACACTTTAGTAGAGAAAAAAGAAAAAGACATAAAAGTCACCAAAGTCTTCAAAATCGTTTTTAGTCGTCATATTAATAACAATAACATTAATAATAATAATACTAATAGTACTAAATCTGCTTATATGCAAGCGCTTTATTAAGGTAACAGTTTTTTGGTTTCTTGCTTATATCTCGAAAACAGTTACTCCTATCAATTTTTATCTTTCTTTCAAAATTAAAGCTGATAAAATTTCCTACAAAATAGTTATTTGCATTTTTCTTGTAGGACCAACCATAAGCGAGTTATAGAGTTGGATATAAATAATTCTTAACAAAAATTTGCTTTAAAATAAAATGTTTGAAAAACTGAAATTAAACTAATTTAATTGTGTCTAACACTTTAGTAGAGGAAAAAGAAGAAGACATAAAAGTCACTAAAGGTTTCAAAGTTGTCTTTAATCGTCATATTAATAACAATAACATTAATAATAATAATACTAATAGTACTAAATTTGCTTATATGCAAACGCTTAATTAAGGTAACAGTGTTTTGGTTTCTTGCTCATATCTCGAAAACAGTTACTCCTATCAATTTTTATCTTTTTACTAAAATTCAAGCTGATAAAATTTCCTACAAAATAATTATTTGCATTTTTTATGTAGGACTAACCATAAGCGAGATATAAGATTGAAAATAATTAATATTTAAAAAAGAAGTGCTTTAACAGAAAATGTCTTGTGATTTAAAATACACTTAATTTATTAGGTCCAATACTTTATTAGAAAAAAAGAGGGTGACATAAGTCACTGAAGTCTTCAGAGTCGATTTTAAATGCTGCATTTTTGTCTTCGTCTCAAACATTGAAAACTGAATTATATTTTTGTTCTGAAACGGTAACAGTTTTTACTTTGGTTTTTTGCTTATATCTCGAAAACAGTTACTCCTATCAATTTTTATCTTTCTTTCAAAATTAAAGCTGATAACATTTCCTACAAAATAGTTATTTGCATTTTTCTTGTAGGACCAACCATAAGCGAGTTATAAAGTTGGATATAAATAATATTTAACAAAAATTTGCTTAAAAATAAAATGTTTGAAATACTGAAATTAAACTAATTTTACTGTGTCTAACACTTTAGTAGAGAAAAAACGAAAAGACATAAAAGTCACTAAAGGTTTCAGAGTTGTCTTTAGTTGTCATATTAATAACAATAACATTAATAATAATAATACTAATAGTTCTAAATTTGCTTATATGCAAACGCTTAATTAAGGTAACAGTGTTTTGGTTTCTTGCTTATATCTCGAAAACAGTTACTCCTATCAATTTTTATCTTTTTACTAAAATTCAAGCTGATAAAATTTCCTACAAAATAGTTATTTGCATTTTTCATGTAGGACTAACCATAAGCGAGATATATGATTGAAAATAATTAATATTTAAAAAAAAAGTGCTTTAACAGAAAATGTCTTGTGATTTAAAATACACTTAATTTATTGGGTCCAATACTTTTTTAGAAGAAAAAGGAAGTGACATAAAAGTCACTGAAGTCTTCAGAGTCGTTTTTAAATGCTGCAGTTTCGTCTTCGTCTCAAACATTGAAAACCGAATTACATTTTTGTTCAGTAACAGTCACAGTTTTCTTATTGGTTTTTTGCTTATATCTCGAAAACAGTTACTCCTATCAATTTTTATCTTTCTTTCAAAATTAAAGCTGATAAAATTTCCTACAAAATAGTTATTTGCATTTTTCTTGTACGACCAACCATAAGCGAGTTATAGAGTTGGATATAAATAATATTTAACAAAAACTTGCTTAAAAATAAAATGTTTGAAATACTGAAATTAAACTAAATTAATTGTGTCTAACACTTTAGTAGAGAAAAAAGAAAAAGACATAAAAGTCACCAAAGTCTTCAAAATCGTTTTTAGTCGTCATATTAATAACAATAACATTAATAATAATAATACTAATAGTACTAAATCTGCTTATATGCAAGCGCTTTATTAAGGTAACAGTTTTTTGGTTTCTTGCTTATATCTCGAAAACAGTTACTCCTATGAATTTTTGTCTTTCTTTCAAAATTAAAGCTGATAAAATATTCTACAAAATAGTTATTTGCATTTTTCTTGTAGGACCAACCATAAGCGAGTTATAGAGTTGGATATAAATAATATTTAACAAAAATTTGCTTTAAAATATAATGTTTGAAAAACTGAAATTAAACTAATTTAACTGTGTCTAACACTTTAGTAGAGAAAAAAGGAAAAGACATAAAAGTCACTAAAGGTTTCAGAGTTGTCTTTAGTTGTCATATTAATAACAATAAAATTAATAATAATAATACTAATAGTACTAAATTTGCTTATATGCAAACGCTTAATTAAGGTAACAGTGTTTTGGTTTCTTGCTTATATCTCGAAAACAGTTACTCCTATCAATTTTTATCTTTTTACTAAAATTCAAGCTGATAAAATTTCCTACAAAATAGTGATTTGCATTTTTCATGTAGGACTAACCATAAGCGAGATATATGATTGAAAATAATTAATATTTAAAAAAAAAGTGCTTTAACAGAAAATGTCTTGTGATTTAAAATACACTTAATTTATTGGGTCCAATACTTTATTAGAAGAAAAAGGAAGTGACATAAAAGTCACTGAAGTCTTCAGAGTCGTTTTTAAATGCTGCAGTTTCGTCTTCGTCTCAAACATTGAAAACCGAATTACATTTTTGTTCAGTAACAGTCACAGTTTTCTTATTGGTTTTTTGCTTATATCTCGAAAACAGTTACTCCTATCAATTTTTATCTTTCTTTCAAAATTAAAGCTGATAAAATTTCCTACAAAATAGTTATTTGCATTTTTCTTGTAGGACCAACCATAAGCGAGTTATAGAGTTGGATATAAATAATACTTAACAAAAATTTGCTTTAAAATAAAATGTTTGAAAAACTGAAATTAAACTAATTTAATTGTGTCTAACACTTTAGTAGAGGAAAAAGAAGAAGACATAAAAGTCACTAAAGGTTTCAAAGTTGTCTTTAATCGTCATATTAATAACAATAACATTAATAATAATAATACTAATAGTACTAAATTTGCTTATATGCAAACGCTTAATTAAGGTAACAGTGTTTTGGTTTCTTGCTCATATCTCGAAAACAGTTACTCCTATCAATTTTTATCTTTTTACTAAAATTCAAGCTGATAAAATTTCCTACAAAATAATTATTTGCATTTTTTATGTAGGACTAACCATAAGCGAGATATAAGATTGAAAATAATTAATATTTAAAAAAGAAGTGCTTTAACAGAAAATGTCTTGTGATTTAAAATACACTTAATTTATTAGGTCCAATACTTTATTAGAAAAAAAGAGGGTGACATATAAGTCACTGAAGTCTTCAGAGTCGATTTTAAATGCTGCATTTTTGTCTTCGTCTCAAACATTGAAAACTGAATTATATTTTTGTTCTGAAACGGTAACAGTTTTTACTTTGGTTTTTTGCTTATATCTCGAAAACAGTTACTCCTATCAATTTTTATCTTTCTTTCAAAATTAAAGCTGATAACATTTCCTACAAAATAGTTATTTGCATTTTTCTTGTAGGACCAACCATAAGCGAGTTATAAAGTTGGATATAAATAATATTTAACAAAAATTTGCTTAAAAATAAAATGTTTGAAATACTGAAATTAAACTAATTTTACTGTGTCTAACACTTTAGTAGAGAAAAAACGAAAAGACATAAAAGTCACTAAAGGTTTCAGAGTTGTCTTTAGTTGTCATATTAATAACAATAACATTAATAATAATAATACTAATAGTTCTAAATTTGCTTATATACAAACGCTTAATTAAGGTAACAGTGTTTTGGTTTCTTGCTTATATCTCGAAAACAGTTACTCCTATCAATTTTTATCTTTTTACTAAAATTCAAGCTGATAAAATTTCCTACAAAATAGTTATTTGCATTTTTCATGTAGGACTAACCATAAGCGAGATATATGATTGAAAATAATTAATATTTAAAAAAAAAGTGCTTTAACAGAAAATGTCTTGTGATTTAAAATACACTTAATTTATTGGGTCCAATACTTTATTAGAAGAAAAAGGAAGTGACATAAAAGTCACTGAAGTCTTCAGAGTCGTTTTTAAATGCTGCAGTTTCGTCTTCGTCTCAAACATTGAAAACCGAATTACATTTTTGTTCAGTAACAGTCACAGTTTTCTTATTGGTTTTTTGCTTATATCTCGAAAACAGTTACTCCTATCAATTTTTATCTTTTTTTCAAAATTAAAGCTGATAAAATTTCCTACAAAATAGTTATTTGCATTTTTCTTGTACGACCAACCATAAGCGAGTTATAGAGTTGGATATAAATAATATTTAACAAAAACTTGCTTAAAAATAAAATGTTTGAAATACTGAAATTAAACTAAATTAATTGTGTCTAACACTTTAGTAGAGAAAAAAGAAAAAGACATAAAAGTCACCAAAGTCTTCAAAATCGTTTTTAGTCGTCATATTAATAACAATAACATTAATAATAATAATACTAATAGTACTAAATCTGCTTATATGCAAGCGCTTTATTAAGGTAACAGTTTTTTGGTTTCTTGCTTATATCTCGAAAACAGTTACTCCTATGAATTTTTGTCTTTCTTTCAAAATTAAAGCTGATAAAATATTCTACAAAATAGTTATTTGCATTTTTCTTGTAGGACCAACCATAAGCGAGTTATAGAGTTGGATATAAATAATATTTAACAAAAATTTGCTTTAAAATATAATGTTTGAAAAACTGAAATTAAACTAATTTAACTGTGTCTAACACTTTAGTAGAGAAAAAAGGAAAAGACATAAAAGTCACTAAAGGTTTCAGAGTTGTCTTTAGTTGTCATATTAATAACAATAAAATTAATAATAATAATACTAATAGTACTAAATTTGCTTATATGCAAACGCTTAATTAAGGTAACAGTGTTTTGGTTTCTTGCTTATATCTCGAAAACAGTTACTCCTATCAATTTTTATCTTTTTACTAAAATTCAAGCTGATAAAATTTCCTACAAAATAGTGATTTGCATTTTTCATGTAGGACTAACCATAAGCGAGATATATGATTGAAAATAATTAATATTTAAAAAAAAAGTGCTTTAACAGAAAATGTCTTGTGATTTAAAATACACTTAATTTATTGGGTCCAATACTTTATTAGAAGAAAAAGGAAGTGACATAAAAGTCACTGAAGTCTTCAGAGTCGTTTTTAAATGCTGCAGTTTCGTCTTCGTCTCAAACATTGAAAACCGAATTACATTTTTGTTCAGTAACAGTCACAGTTTTCTTATTGGTTTTTTGCTTATATCTCGAAAACAGTTACTCCTATCAATTTTTATCTTTCTTTCAAAATTAAAGCTGATAAAATTTCCTACAAAATAGTTATTTGAATTTTTCTTGTAGGACCAACCATAAGCGAGTTATAGAGTTGGATATAAATAATACTTAACACAAATTTGCTTTAAAATAAAATGTTTGAAAAACTGAAATTAAACTAATTTAATTGTGTCTAACACTTTAGTAGAGGAAAAAGAAGAAGACATAAAAGTCACTAAAGGTTTCAAAGTTGTCTTTAATCGTCATATTAATAACAATAACATTAATAATAATAATACTAATAGTACTAAATTTGCTTATATGCAAACGCTTAATTAAGGTAACAGTGTTTTGGTTTCTTGCTCATATCTCGAAAACAGTTACTCCTATCAATTTTTATCTTTTTACTAAAATTCAAGCTGATAAAATTTCCTACAAAATAATTATTTGCATTTTTTATGTAGGACTAACCATAAGCGAGATATAAGATTGAAAATAATTAATATTTAAAAAAGAAGTGCTTTAACAGAAAATGTCTTGTGATTTAAAATACACTTAATTTATTAGGTCCAATACTTTATTAGAAAAAAAGAGGGTGACATATAAGTCACTGAAGTCTTCAGAGTCGATTTTAAATGCTGCATTTTTGTCTTCGTCTCAAACATTGAAAACTGAATTATATTTTTGTTCTGAAACGGTAACAGTTTTTACTTTGGTTTTTTGCTTATATCTCGAAAACAGTTACTCCTATCAATTTTTATCTTTCTTTCAAAATTAAAGCTGATAACATTTCCTACAAAATAGTTATTTGCATTTTTCTTGTAGGACCAACCATAAGCGAGTTATAAAGTTGGATATAAATAATATTTAACAAAAATTTGCTTAAAAATAAAATGTTTGAAATACTGAAATTAAACTAAATTAATTGTGTCTAACACTTTAGTAGAGAAAAAAGAAAAAGACATAAAAGTCACCAAAGTCTTCAGAATCGTTTTTAGTCGTCATATTAATAACAATAACATTAATAATAATAATACTAATAGTACTAAATCTGCTTATATGCAAGCGCTTTATTAAGGTAACAGTTTTTTGGTTTCTTGCTTATATCTCGAAAACAGTTACTCCTATGAATTTTTGTCTTTTTTTCAAAATTAAAGCTGATAAAATATTCTACAAAATAGTTATTTGCATTTTTCTTGTAGGACCAACCATAAGCGAGTTATAGAGTTGGATATAAATAATATTTAACAAAAATTTGCTTTAAAATAAAATGTTTGAAAAACTGAAATTAAACTAATTTTACTGTGTCTAACACTTTAGTAGAGAAAAAACGAAAAGACATAAAAGTCACTAAAGGTTTCAGAGTTGTCTTTAGTTGTCATATTAATAACAATAACATTAATAATAATAATACTAATAGTTCTAAATTTGCTTATATGCAAACGCTTAATTAAGGTAACAGTGTTTTGGTTTCTTGCTTATATCTCGAAAACAGTTACTCCTATCAATTTTTATCTTTTTACTAAAATTCAAGCTGATAAAATTTCCTACAAAATAGTTATTTGCATTTTTCATGTAGGACTAACCATAAGCGAGATATATGATTGAAAATAATTAATATTTAAAAAAAAGTGCTTTAACAGAAAATGTCTTGTGATTTAAAATACACTTAATTTATTGGGTCCAATACTTTATTAGAAGAAAAAGGAAGTGACATAAAAGTCACTGAAGTCTTCAGAGTCGTTTTTAAATGCTGCAGTTTCGTCTTCGTCTCAAACATTGAAAACCGAATTACATTTTTGTTCAGTAACAGTCACAGTTTTCTTATTGGTTTTTTGCTTATATCTCGAAAACAGTTACTCCTATCGATTTTTATCTTTCTTTCAAAATTAAAGCTGATAAAATTTCCTACAAAATAGTTATTTGCATTTTTCTTGTACGACCAACCATAAGCGAGTTATAGAGTTGGATATAAATAATATTTAACAAAAATTTGCTTTAAAATAAAATGTTTGAAAAACTGAAATTAAACTAATTTAATTGTGTCTAACACTTTAGTAGAGGAAAAAGAAGAAGACATAAAAGTCACTAAAGGTTTCAAAGTTTTCTTTAATCGTCATATTAATAACAATAACATTAATAATAATAATACTAATAGTACTAAATTTGCTAATATGCAAACGCTTAATCAAGGTAACAGTGTTTTGGTTTCTTGCTCATATCTCGAAAACAGTTACTCCTATCAACTTTTATCTTTTTACTAAAATTCAAGCTGATAAAATTTCCTACAAAATGATTATTTGCATTTTTTATGTAGGACTAACCATAAGCGAGATATAAGATTGAAAATAATTAATATTTAAAAAAGAAGTGCTTTAACAGAAAATGTCTTGTGATTTAAAATACACTTAATTTATTAGGTCCAATACTTTATTAGAAAAAAAGTGGGTGACATATAAGTCACTGAAGTCTTCAGAGTCGATTTTAAATGCTGCATTTTCGTCTTCGTCTCAAACATTGAAAACTGAATTACATTTTTGTTCTGAAACGGTAACAGTTTTTACATTGGTTTTTTGCTTATATCTCGAAAACAGTTACTCCTATCAATTTTTATCTCTCTTTCAAAATTAAAGCTGATAACATTTCCTACAAAATAGTTATTTGCATTTTTCTTGTAGGACCAACCATAAGCGAGTTATAAAGTTGGATATAAATAATATTTAACAAAAACTTGCTTAAAAATAAAATGTTTGAAATACTGAAATTAAACTAAATTAATTGTGTCTAACACTTTAGTAGAGAAAAAAGAAAAAGACATAAAAGTCACCAAAGTCTTCAGAATCGTTTTTAGTCGTCATATTAATAACAATAACATTAATAATAATAATACTAATAGTACTAAATCTGCTTATATGCAAGCGCTTTATTAAGGTAACAGTTTTTTGGTTTCTTGCTTATATTAATAATAATACTAATAGTACTAAATTTGCTTATATGCAAACGCTTAATTAAGGTAACAGTGTTTTGGTTTCTTGCTCATATCTCGAAAACAGTTACTCCTATCAACTTTTATCTTTTTACTAAAATTCAAGCTGATAAAATTTCCTACAAAATAATTATTTGCATTTTTTATGTAGGACTAACCATAAGCGAGATATAAGATTGAAAATAATTAATATTTAAAAAAGAAGTGCTTTAACAGAAAATGTCTTGTGATTTAAAATACATTTAAATTATTAGGTCCAATACTTTATTAGAAAAAAAGGGGGTGACATATAAGTCACTGAAGTCTTCAGAGTCGATTTTAAATGCTGCATTTTCGTCTTCGTCTCAAACATTGAAAACTGAATTACATTTTTGTTCTGAAACGGTAACAGTTTTTACATTGGTTTTTTGCTTATATCTCGAAAACAGTTACTCCTATCAATTTTTATCTTTCTTTCAAAATTAAAGCTGATAACATTTCCTACAAAATAGTTATTTGCATTTTTCTTGTAGGACCAACCATAAGCGAGTTATAAAGTTGGATATAAATAATATTTAACAAAAACTTGCTTAAAAATAAAATGTTTGAAATACTGAAATTAAACTAAATTAATTGTGTCTAACACTTTAATAGAGAAAAAAGAAAAAGACATAAAAGTCACCAAAGTCTTCAGAATCGTTTTTAGTCGTCATATTAATAACAATAACATTAATAATAATAATACTAATAGTACTAAATCTGCTTATATGCAAGCGCTTTATTAAGGTAACAGTTTTTTGGTTTCTTGCTTATATCTCGAAAACAGTTACTCCTATGAATTTTTGTCTTTTTTTCAAAATTAAAGCTGATAAAATTTCCTACAAAATAGTTATTTGCATTTTTCTTGTAGGACCAACCATAAACAAGTTATAGAGTTGGATATAAATAATATTTAACAAAAATTTGCTTTAAAATAAAATGTTTGAAAAACTGAAATTAAACTAATTTAATTGTGTCTAACACTTTAGTAGAGGAAAAAGAAGAAGACATAAAAGTCACTAAAGGTTTCAAAGTTGTCTTTAATCGTTATATTAATAACAATAACATTAATAATAATAATACTAATAGTACTAAATTTGCTTATATGCAAACGCTTAATTAAGGTAACAGTGTTTTGGTTTCTTGCTCATATCTCGAAAACAGTTACTCCAATCAATTTTTATTTTTTTACTAAGATTTAAGCTGATAAAATTTCCTACAAAATAGTTATTTGCATTTTTTATGTAGGACTAACCATAAGCGAGATATAAGATTGAAAATAATTAATATTTAAAAAAGAAGTGCTTTAACAGAAAATGTCTTGTGATTTAAAATACACTTAATTTATTAGGTCCAATACTTTATTAAAAAAAAAAGGGGGTGACATATAAGTCACTGAAGTCTTCAGAGTCGATTTTAAATGCTGCATTTTCGTCTTCGTCTCAAACATTGAAAACTGAATTACATTTTTGTTCAATAACAGTCACAGTTTTCTTATTGGTTTTTTGCTTATATCTCGAAAACAGTTACTCCTATCAATTTATATCTTTCTGTCAAAATTAAAGCTGATAAAATTTCCTACAAAATAGTTATTTGCATTTTTCTTGTAGGACCAACCATAAGCGAGTCATAGAGTTGGATATAAATAATATTTAAGAAAAATTTGCTTTAAAATAAAATGTTTGAAAAACTGAAATTAAACTAATTTAATTGTGTCTAACACTTTAGTAGAGGAAAAAGAAGAAGACATAAAAGTCACTAAAGGTTTCAAAGTTGTCTTTAATCGTCATATTAATAACAATAACATTAATAATAATAATACTAATAGTACTAAATTTGCTTATATGCAAACGCTTAATTAAGGTAACAGTGTTTTGGTTTCTTGCTCATATCTCAAAAACAGTTACTCCTATCAATTTTTATCATTTTTACTAAAATTCAAGCTGATAAAATTTTCTACAAAATAGTTATTTGCATTTTTTATGTAGGACTAACCATAAGCGAGATATAAGATTGAAAATAATTAATATTTAAAAAAGAAGTGCTCTAACAGAAAATGTCTTGTGATTTAAAATACACTTAATTTATTAGGTCCAATACTTTATTAAAAAAAAAAAAAGGGGGTGACATATAAGTCACTGAAGTCTTCAGAGTCGATTTTAAATGCTGCATTTTCGTCTTCGTCTCAAACATTGAAAACTGAATTACATTTTTGTTCTGAAACGGTAACAGTTTTTACTTTGGTTTTTTGCTTATATCTCGAAAACAGTTACTCCTATCAATTTTTATCTTTCTTTCAAAATTAAAGCTGATAACATTTCCTACAAAATAGTTATTTGCATTTTTCTTGTAGGACCAACCATAAGCGAGTTATAAAGTTGGATATAAATAATATTTAACAAAAACTTGCTTAAAAATAAAATGTTTGAAATACTGAAATTAAACTAAATTAATTGTGTCTAACACTTTAGTAGAGAAAAAAGAAAAAGACATAAAAGTCACCAAAGTCTTCAGAATCGTTTTTAGTCGTCATATTAATAACAATAACATTAATAATAATAATACTAATAGTACTAAATCTGCTTATATGCAAGCGCTTTATTAAGGTAACAGTTTTTTGGTTTCTTGCTTATATCTCGAAAACAGTTACTCCTATGAATTTTTGTCTTTCTTTCAAAATTAAAGCTGATAAAATATTCTACAAAATAGTTATTTGCATTTTTCTTGTAGGACCAACCATAAGCGAGTTATAGAGTTGGATATAAATAATATTTAACAAAAATTTGCTTTAAAATAAAATGTTTGAAAAACTGAAATTAAACTAATTTAACTGTGTCTAACACTTTAGTAGAGAAAAAAGGAAATGACATAAAAGTCACTAAAGGTTTCAGAGTTGTCTTTAGTTGTTATATTAATAACAATAACATTAATAATAATAATACTAATAGTACTAAATTTGCTTATATGCAAACGCTTAATGAAGGTAACAGTGTTTTGGTTTCTTGCTTATATCTCGAAAACAGTTACTCCTATCAATTTTTATCTTTTTACTAAAATTCAAGCTGATAAAATTTCCTACAAAATAGTTATTTGCATTTTTCATGTAGGACTAACCATAAGCGAGATATATGATTGAAAATAATTAATATTTAAAAAAAAAGTGCTTTAACAGAAAATGTCTTGTGATTTAAAATACACTTAATTTATTAGGTCCAATACTTTATTAAAAAAAAAGGGGGGTGACATATAAGTCACTGAAGTCTTCAGAGTCGATTTTAAATGCTGCATTTTCGTCTTCGTCTCAAACATTGAAAACTGAATTACATTTTTGTTCTGAAACGGTAACAGTTTTTACTTTGGTTTTTTGCTTATATCTCGAAAACAGTTACTCCTATCAATTTTTATCTTTCTTTCAAAATTAAAGCTGATAACATTTCCTACAAAATAGTTATTTGCATTTTTCTTGTAGGACCAACCATAAGCGAGTTATAAAGTTGGATATAAATAATATTTAACAAAAACTTGGTTAAAAATAAAATGTTTGAAATACTGAAATTAAACTAAATTAATTGTGTCTAACACTTTAGTAGAGAAAAAAGAAAAAGACATAAAAGTCACCAAAGTCTTCAGAATCGCTTTTAGTCGTCATATTAATAACAATAACATTAATAATAATAATACTAATAGTACTAAATCTGCTTATATGCAAGCGCTTTATTAAGGTAACAGTTTTTTGGTTTCTTGCTTATATCTCGAAAACAGTTACTCCTATGAATTTTTGTCTTTTTTTCAAAATTAAAGCGGATAAAATTTTCTACAAAATAGTTATTTCCATTTTTCTTGTAGGACCAACCATAAGCGAGTTATAGAGTTGGATATAAATAATATTTAACAAAAATTTGCTTTAAAATAAAATGTTTGAAAAACTGAAATTAAACTAATTTAACTGTGTCTAACACTTTAGTAGAGAAAAAAGGAAAAGACATAAAAGTCACTAAAGGTTTCAGAGTTGTCTTTAGTTGTCATATTAATAACAATAACATTAATAATAATAATACTAATAGTACTAAATTTGCTTATATTCAAACGCTTAATTAAGGTAACAGTGTTTTGGTTTCTTGCTTATATCTCGAAAACAGTTACTCCTATCAATTTTTATCTTTTTACTAAAATTCAAGCTGATAAAATTTCCTACAAAATAGTTATTTGCATTTTTCATGTAGGACTAACCATAAGCGAGATATATGATTGAAAATAATTAATATTTAAAAAAAAAGTGCTTTAACAGAAAATGTCTTGTGATTTAAAATACACTTAATTTATTGGGTCCAATACTTTATTAGAAGAAAAAGGAAGTGACATAAAAGTCACTGAAGTCTTCAGAGTCGTTTTTAAATGCTGCAGTTTCGTCTTCGTCTCAAACATTGAAAACCGAATTACATTTTTGTTCAGTAACAGTCACAGTTTTCTTATTGGTTTCTTGCTTATATCTCGAAAACAGTTACTCCTATCAATTTTTATCTTTTTACTAAAATTCAAGCTGATAAAATTTCCTACAAAATAGTTATTTGCATTTTTCTTGTAGGACCAACCATAAGCGAGTTATAGAGTTGGATATAAATAATATTTAACAAAAATTTGCTTTAAAATAAAATGTTTGAAAAACTGAAATTAAACTAATTTATTTGTGTCTAACACTTTAGTAGAGGAAAAAGAAGAAGACATAAAAGTCACTAAAGGTTTCAAAGTTGTCTTTAATCGTCATATTAATAACAATAACATTAATAATAATAATACTAATAGTACTAAATTTGCTTATATGCAAACGCTTAATTAAGGTAACAGTGTTTTGGTTTCTTGCTCATATCTCGAAAACAGTTACTCCTATCAATTTTTATCTTTTTACTAAAATTCAAGCTGATAAAATTTCCTACAAAATAGTTATTTGCATTTTTTATGTAGGACTAACCATAAGCGAGATATAAGATTGAAAATAATTAATATTTAAAAAAGAAGTGCTCCAACAGAAAATGTCTTGTGATTTAAAATACACTTAATTTATTAGGTCCAATACTTTATTAAAAAAAAAAGGGGGTGACATATAAGTCACTGAAGTCTTCAGAGTCGATTTTAAATGCTGCATTTTCGACTTCGTCTCAAACATTGAAAACTGAATTACATTTTTGTTCTGAAACGGTAACAGTTTTTACTTTGGTTTTTTGCTTATATCTCGAAAACAGTTACTCCTATCAATTTTTATCTTTTTTTCAAAATTAAAGCTGATAACATTTCCTACAAAATAGTTATTTGCATTTTTCTTGTAGGACCAACCATAAGCGAGTTATAAAGTTGGATATAAATAATATTTAACAAAAACTTGCTTAAAAATAAAATGTTTGAAATACTGAAATTAAACTAAATTAATTGTGTCTAACACTTTAGTAGAGAAAAAAGAAAAAGACATAAAAGTCACCAAAGTCTTCAGAATCGTTTTTAGTCGTCATATTAATAACAATAACATTAATAATAATACTAATAGTACTAAATCTGCTTATATGCAAGCGCTTTATTAAGGTAACAGTTTTTTGGTTTCTTGCTTATATCTCGAAAACAGTTACTCCTATGAATTTTTGTCTTTCTTTCAAAATTAAAGCTGATAAAATATTCTACAAAATAGTTATTTGCATTTTTCTTGTAGGACCAACCATAAGCGAGTTATAGAGTTGGATATAAATAATATTTAACAAAAATTTGCTTTAAAATAAAATGTTTGAAAAACTGAAATTAAACTAATTTAACTGTGTCTAACACTTTAGTAGAGAAAAAAGGAAAAGACATAAAAGTCACTAAAGGTTTCAGAGTTGTCTTTAGTTGTCATATTAATAACAATAACATTAATAATAATAATACTAATAGTACTAAATTTGCTTATATGCAAACGCTTAATTAAGGTAACAGTGTTTTGGTTTCTTGCTTATATCTCGAAAACAGTTACTCCTATCAATTTTTATCTTTTTACTAAAATTCAAGCTGATAAAATTTCCTACAAAATAGTTATTTGCATTTTTCATGTAGGACTAACCATAAGCGAGATATATGATTGAAAATAATTAATATTTAAAAAAAAAGTGCTTTAACAGAAAATGTCTTGTGATTTAAAATACACTTAATTTATTAGGTCCAATACTTTATTAAAAAAAAAAGGGGGTGACATATAAGTCACTGAAGTCTTCAGAGTCGATTTTAAATGCTGCATTTTCGTCTTCGTCTCAAACATTGAAAACTGAATTACATTTTTGTTCTGAAACGGTAACAGTTTTTACTTTGGTTTTTTGCTTATAACTCGAAAACAGTTACTCCTATCAATTTTTATCTTTTTTTCAAAATTAAAGCTGATAACATTTCCTACAAAATAGTTATTTGCATTTTTCTTGTAGGACCAACCATAAGCGAGTTATAAAGTTGGATATAAATAATATTTAACAAAAACTTGCTTAAAAATAAAATGTTTGAAATACTGAAATTAAACTAAATTAATTGTGTCTAACACTTTAGTAGAGAAAAAAGAAAAAGACATAAAAGTCACCAAAGTCTTCAGAATCGTTTTTAGTCGTCATATTAATAACAATAACATTAATAATAATAATACTAATAGTACTAAATCTGCTTATATGCAAGCGCTTTATTAAGGTAACAGTTTTTTGGTTTCTTGCTTATTTCTCGAAAACAGTTACTCCTATCAATTTTTATCTTTTTACTAAAATTAAAGCTGATAAAATTTCCTACAAAATAGTTATTTGCATTTTTCTTGTAGGAAAAAGCATAAGCGAGTTATAGAGATGGATATAAATAATATTTAACAAAAATTTGCTTTAAAATAAAATGTTTGAAATACTGAAATTAAACTAAATTAATTGTGTCTAACACTTTAGTAGCGAAAAAAGAAGAAGACATAAAAGTCACTAAAGGTTTCAGAGTCGTCTTTAATCGTCATATTAATAACAATAACATTAATAATAATAATACTAATAGTACTAAATTTGCTTATATGCAAACGCTTAATTAAGTTAACAGTTTTTTGGTTTCTTGCTTATATCTCGAAAACAGTTACTCCTATCAATTTTTATCTTTTCACTAAAATTAAAGCTGATAAAATTTCCTACAAAATAGTAATTTGCATTTTTCATGTAGGACTAACCATAAGCGAGATATAAGTTTGAAAATAACTAATATTTAAAAAAAAGTGCTTTAACAGAAAATGTCTTGTGATTTAAAATACACTTAATTTATTGGGTCCAATACTTTATTAGAAGAAAAAGGAGGTGACATAAAAGTCACTGAAGTCTTCAGAGTCGATTTTAAATGCTGCATTTTCGTCTTCGTCTCAAACATTGAAAACTGAATTACATTTTTGTTCAGTAACAGTTACAGTTTTCTTATTGGTTTTTTGCTTATATCTTGAAAACTGTTACTCCTATCAATTTTTATTTTTCTTTCAAAATTAAAGCTGATAAAATTTCCTACAAAATCGTTATTAGCATTTTTCTTGTAGGACCAACCATAAGCGAGTTATAGAGTTGGATATAAATAATCTTTAACAAAAATTTGCTTTAAAATAAAATGTTTGAAAAACCAAAATTAAACTAAATTAATTGGGTCTAACACTTTAGTAGAGGAAAAAGGAGAAGACATAAAGTCACCAAAGTCTTCAGAGTTGATTTTAGTACTAAATTTGCTTATATGCAAGCGCTTAATTAAGGTAACAGTTTTTTGGTTTCTTGCTTATATCTCAGAAACCGTTACCCCTATCAATTTTTATCTTTTTACTAAAATTAAAGCTGATAAAATTTCCTACAAAATAGTAATTTGCATTTTTCATGTAGGACTAACCATAAGCGAGATATAAGTTTGAAAATAATTAATATTTAAAAAAAAAGTGTTTTAACAGAAAATGTCTTGGGATTTAAAATACACTTAATTTATTGGGTCCAATAGTTTATTAGAAGAAAAAGGAGGTAACATAAAAGTCACTGAAGTCTTCAGACTCGATTTTAAATGCTGCATTTTCGTCTTCGTCTCAAACATTGAAAACTGAATTACATTTTTGTTCAGTAACAGTTACAGTTTACTTATTGGTTTTTTGCTTATATCTCGAAAACTGTTACTCCTATCAAATTTTATCTTTCTTTCAAAATTAAAGCTGATAAAATTTCCAACAAAATCGTTATTTGCATTTTTCTTGTAGGACCAACCATAAGCGAGTTATAGAGTTGGATATAAATAATCTTTAACAAAAATTTGCTTTAAAATAAAATGTTTGAAAAACTGAAATTAAACTAATTTAATTGGGTCTAACACTTTAGTAGAGGAAAAAGAAAAAGACATAAAAGTCACTAAAGGTTTCAGAGTCGTCTTTAGTCGTCATATTAATAACAATAACATTAATGATAATAATACTAATAGTACTAAATTTGCTTATATGCAAACGCTTAATTAAGGTAACAGTGTTTTGGTTTCTAGCTTATATCTCGAAAACAGTTACTCCTATCAATTTTTATCTTTTTACTAAAATTCAAGCTGATAAAATTTCCTACAAAATAGTTATTTGCATTTCTTTTGTAAGACCAACCATAAGCGAGTTATAGAGTTGGATATAAAATATCTTCAACAAAAATTTGCTTTAAAATAAAATGTTTGAAAAACCGAAATTAAACTAAATTAATTGAGTCTAACACTTTAGTATAGGAAAAAGGAGAAGACATAAAAGTCACCAAAGTCTTGAG
Organism: Tribolium castaneum; assembly: GCF_031307605.1. NCBI lineage: Eukaryota > Metazoa > Arthropoda > Insecta > Coleoptera > Tenebrionidae > Tribolium > Tribolium castaneum. The sequence goes on along the minus strand of NC_087396.1, from coordinate 5,766,562 downwards.
AGTCGTTTTTAGTCGTCATATTAATAACAATAACATTAATAATAATAATACTAATAGTACTAAATTTGCTTATATGCAAGCGCTTTATTAAGGTAACAGTTTTTTGGTTTCTTGCTTATATCTCGAAAACAGTTACTCCTATCAATTTTTATCTTTTTACTAAAATTAAAGCTGATAAAATTTCCTACAAAATAGTAATTTGCATTTTTCATGTAGGACTAACCATAAGCGAGATATAAGTTTGAAAATAATTAATATTTAAAAAAAAAGTGTTTACACAAAATGTCTTGGGATTTAAAATACACTTAATTTATTGGGTCCAATAGTTTATTAGAAGAAAAAGGAGGTAACATAAAAGTCACTGAAGTCTTCAGAGTCGATTTTAAATGCTGCATTTTCGTCTTCGTCTCAAACATTGAAAACTGAATTACATTTTTGTTCAGTAACAGTTACAGTTTTCTTATTGGTTTTTTGCTTATATCTCGAAAACTGTTACTCCTATCAATGTTTATCTTTATTTCAAAATTAAAGCCGATAAAATTTCCTACAAAATCGTTATTTGCATTTTTCATGTAGGACCAACCATAAGCGAGTTATAGAGTTGGATATAAATAATATTTAACAAAAATTTGCTTTAAAATAAAATGTTTGAAAAACTGAAATTAAACTAATTTAATTGTGTCTAACACTTTAGTAGAGGAAAAAGAAAAAGACATAAAAGTCACTAAAGGTTTCAGAGTCGTCTTTAGTCGTCATATTAATAACAATAACATTAATGATAATAATACTAATAGTACTAAATTTGCTTATATGCAAACGCTTAATTAAGGTAACAGTGTTTTGGTTTCTTGCTTATATCTCGAAAACAGTTACTCCTATCAATTTTTATCTTTTTACTAAAATTAAAGCTGATAAAATTTCCTACAAAATAGTTATTTGCATTTCTTTTGTAAGACCAACCATAAGCGAGTTATAGAGTTGGATATAAAATATCTTCAACAAAAATTTGCTTTAAAATAAAATGCTTGGAAAACCGGAATTAAACTAAATTAATTGTGTCTAACACTTTAGTATAGGAAAAAGGAGAAGACATAAAAGTCACCAAAGTCTTGAGAGTCGTTTTTAGTCGTCATATTAATAACAATAACATTAATAATAATAATACTAATAGTACTAAATTTGCTTATATGCAAGCGCTTTATTAAGGTAACAGTTTTTTGGTTTCTTGCTTATATCTCGAAAACAGTTACTCCTATCAATTTTTATCTTTTTACTAAAATTAAAGCTGATAAAATTTCCTACAAAATAGTTATTTGCATTATTCTTGAAGGACCAAGCATAAGCGAGTTATAGAGATGGATATAAATAATATTTAACAAAAATTTGCTTTAAAATAAAATGTTTGAAATACTGAAATTAAACTAAATTAATTGTGTCTAACACTTTAGTAGAGGAAAAAGAAGAAGACATAAAAGTCACTAAAGGTTTCAGAGTCGTCTTTAATCGTCATATTAATAACAATAACATTAATAATAATAATACTAATAGTACTAAATTTGCTTATATGCAAACGCTTAATTAAGTTAACAGTTTTTTGGTTTCTTGCTTATATCTCGAAAACAGTTACTCCTATAAATTTTTATCTTTTTACTAAAATTAAAGCTGATAAAATTTCCTACAATATAGTAATTTGCATTTTTTATGTAGGACCAACCATAAGCGAGATATAAGTTTGAAAATAACTAATATTTAAAAAAAAGTGTTTTAACAGAAAATGTCTTGGGATTTAAAATACACTTAATTTATTGGATCCAACACTTTATTAGAAGAAAAAGGAGGTGACATAAAAGTCACTGAAGTCTTCAGAGTCGATTTTAAATGCTGCATTTTTGCCTTCGTCTCAAACATTGAAAACTGAATTACATTTTTGTTCAGTAACAGTTACAGTTTTCTTATTGGTTTTTTGCTTATATCTCGAAAACTGTTACTCCTATTAATTTTTATCTTTCTTTCAAAATTAAAGCTGATAAAATTTCCAACAAAATCGTTATTTGCATTTTTCTTGTAGGACTTCAGAAGTCTTCAGAATCGTTTTTAGTCGTCATATTAATAACAATAACATTAATAATAATAATACTAATAGTACTAAATTTGCTTACATGCAAACCCTTAATTCAGGTAACAATTTTTTGGTTTCTTGCTTATATCTCGAAAACAGTTACTCCTATCAATTTTTATCTTTTTACTAAAATTAAAGCTGATAAAATTTCCTACAAAATAGTTAATTGCATTTTTATTGTAGGACTAACCATAAGCGAGATATAAGTTTGAAAATAATTAAAATTTAAAAAAAAGTGCTTCAACAGAAAATGTCTTGTGATTTAAAATACACTTAATTTATTGGGTCCAATACTTTATTAGAAGAAAAAAGAGGTGACAGAAAGGTCACTGAAGTCTTTAGAGTCGTTTGTAAATGCTGCATTTTCGTCTTCGTCTCAAACATTGAAAACTGAATTACATTTTTGTTCAGTAACTGTTACTGTTTTCTTATTGGTTTTTTGCTTATATCTCGAAAACAGTTACTCCTATCAATTTTTATCTTTCTTTTAAAATTAAAGCTGATAAAGCTTCCTACAAAATAGTTATTTGCATTTTTCTTGTAGGACCAACCATAAGCGAGTTATAGAGTTGGATATAAATCAATATTTAAAAAAAAAGTGCTTTAACAGAAATTGTCTTGTGATTTAAAATACACTTAATGTATTGAGTCCAATACTTTATTAGAAAAAAAAGGAGGTGACTTAAAAGTCACTGAAGTTTTCAGAGTCGTTTTTTTTTCAAAATTAAAGCTGATAAAATTTCCTACAAAATAGTTATTTGCATTTTTCTTGTAGGACCAACCATAAGCGAGTTATAGAGTTGGATATAAATAATATTTAACAAAAATTTGATTTAAAATAAAATGTTGAAAAACTGAAATTAAACTAATTTAATTGTGTCTAACACATTAGTAGAGGAAAAAGAAGAAGACATAAAAGTCACTAAAGGTTTCAAAGTTGTCTTTAATCGTCATATTAATAACAATAACATTAATAATAATAATACTAATAGTACTAAATTTGCTTATATGCAAACGCTTAATTAAGGTAACAGTGTTTTGGTTTCTGGCTTATATCTCGAAAACAGTTACTCCTATCAATTTTTATCTTTTTACTAAAATTCAAGCTGATAAAATTTTCTACAAAATAGTTATTTGCATTTTTTATGTAGGACTAACCATAAGCGAGATATAAGATTGAAAATAATTAATATTTAAAAAAAAAGTGCTTTAACAGAAAATGTCTTGTGATTTAAAATACACTTAATTTTTTAGGTCCAATACTTTATTAGAAAAGAAAGGGGGTGACATATAAGTCACTGAAGTCTTCAGAGTCGATTTTAAATGCTGCATTTTCGTCTTCGTCTCAAACATTGAAAACTGAATTACATTTTTGTTCTGAAACGGTAACAGTTTTTACTTTGGTTTTTTGCTTATATCTCGAAAACAGTTACTGCTATAAATTTTTATCTTTTCTTCAAAATTAAAGCTGATAAAATTTCCTACAAAATAGTTATTTGCATTTTTTTGTAGGACCAACCATAAGCGAGTTATAGAGTTGGATATAAATAATCTTTAAGAAAAATTTGCTTTAAAATAAAATGTTTGAAAAACCGAAATTAAACTAAATTAATTGGGTCCAATACTTTATTAGAAGAAAAAGGAGGTGACATAAAAGTCACTGAAATCTTCAGAGTCGATTTTAAATGCCGCATTTTCGTCTTCGTCTCAAACATTGAAAACTAAATTACATTTTTGTTCAGTAACAGTTACAGTTTTCTTACTGGTTTTTTGCTTATATCTCGAAAACTGTTACTCCTATCAATTTTTATCTTTTTTTCAAAATTAAAGCTGATAAAATTTTCTACAAAATAGTTATTCACATTTTTTTTGTAAGACCAACCATAAGCGAGTTATAGAGTTGGATATAAATAATCTTTAACAAAAATTTGCTTTAAAATAAAATGTTTGAAAAACGGAAATTAAACTAATTTAACTGTGTCTAACACTTTAGTAGAGAAAAAAGGAAAAGACATAAAAGTCACTAAAGGTTTCAGAGTTGTCTTTAGTTGTCATATTAATAACAATAACATTAATAATAATAATACTAATAGTACTAAATTTGCTTATATGCAAACGCTTAATTAAGGTAACAGTGTTTTGGTTTCTTGCTTATATCTCGAAAACAGTTACTCCTATCAATTTTTATCTTTTTACTAAAATTCAAGCTGATAAAATTTCCTACAAAATAGTTATTTGCATTTTTCATGTAGGACTAACCATAAGCGAGATATATGATTGAAAATAATTAATATTTAAAAAAGAAGTGCTTTAACAGAAAATGTCTTGTGATTTAAAATACACTTAATTTATTGGGTCCAATACTTTATTAGAAGAAAAAGGAAGTGACATAAAAGTCACTGAAGTCTTCAGAGTAGTTTTTAAATGCTGCAGTTTCGTCTTCGTCTCAAACATTGAAAACTGAATTACATTTTTGTTCAGTAACAGTTACAGTTTTCTTATTGGTTTTTTGCTTATATCTCGAAAACAGTTACTCCTATCAATTTTTATGTTTCTGTCAAAATTAAAGCTGATAAAATTTCCTACAAAATCGTTATTTGCATTTTTCTTGTAGGACCAACCATAAGCGAGTTATAGAGTTGGATATAAATAATATTTAACAAAAATTTGCTTTAAAATAAAATGTTTGAAAAACTGAAATTAAACTAATTTAATTGTGTCTAACACTTTAGTAGAGGAAAAAGAAGAAGACATAAAAGTCACTAAAGGTTTCAAAGTTGTCTTTAATCGTCATATTAATAACAATAACATTAATAATAATACTAATAGTACTAAATTTGCTTATATGCAAACGCTTAATTAAGGTAACAGAGTTTTGGTTTCTTGCTCATATCTCGAAAACAGTTACTCCTATCAATTTTTATCTTTTTACTAAAATTCAAGCTGATTAAATTTCCTACAAAATAGTTATTTGCATTTTTTATGTAGGACTAACCATAAGCGAGATATAAGATTGAAAATAATTAATATTTAAAAAAGAAGTGCTTTAACAGAAAATGTCTTGTGATTTAAAATACACTTAATTTATTAGGTCCAATAATTTATTAGAAAAAAAGGGGGTGACATATAAGTCACTGAAGTCTTCAGAGTCGATTTTAAATGCTGCATTTTCGTCTTCGTCTCAAACATTGAAAACTGAATTATATTTTTGTTCTGAAACGGTAACAGTTTTTACTTTGGTTTTTTGCTTATATCTCGAAAACAGTTACTCCTATCAATTTTTATCTTTCTTTCAAAATTAAAGCTGATAACATTTCCTACAAAATAGTTATTTGCATTTTTCTTGTAGGACCAACCATAAGCGAGTTATAAAGTTGGATATAAATAATATTTAACAAAAACTTGCTTAAAAATAAAATGTTTGAAATACTGAAATTAAACTAAATTAATTGTGTCTAACACTTTAGTAGAGAAAAAAGAAAAAGACATAAAAGTCACCAAAGTCTTCAGAATCGTTTTTAGTCGTCATATTAATAACAATAACATTAATAATAATAATACTAATAGTACTAAATTTGCTAATATGCAAACGCTTTATTAAGGTAACAGTGTTTTGGTTTCTTGCTCATATCTCGAAAACAGTTACTCCTATCAACATTTATCTTTTTACTAAAATTCAAGCTGATAAAATTTCCTACAAAATAATTATTTGCATTTTTTATGTAGGACTAACCATAAGCGAGATATAAGATTGAAAATAATTAATATTTAAAAAAGAAGTGCTTTAACAGAAAATGTCTTGTGATTTAAAATACACTTAATTTATTAGGTCCAATACTTTATTATAAAAAAAGGGGGTGACATATAAGTCACTGAAGTCTTCAGAGTCGATTTTAAATGCTGCATTTTCGTCTTCGTCTCAAACATTGAAAACTGAATTACATTTTTGTTCTGAAACGGTAACAGTTTTTACATTGGTTTTTTGCTTATATCTCGAAAACAGTTACTCCTATCAATTTTTATCTTTCTTTCAAAATTAAAGCTGATAACATTTCCTACAAAATAGTTATTTGCATTTTTCTTGTAGGACCAACCATAAGCGAGTTATAAAGTTGGATATAAATAATATTTAACAAAAACTTGCTTAAAAATAAAATGTTTGAAATACTGAAATTAAACTAAATTAATTGTGTCTAACACTTTAGTAGAGAAAAAAGAAAAAGACATAAAAGTCACCAAAGTCTTCAAAATCGTTTTTAGTCGTCATATTAATAACAATAACATTAATAATAATAATACTAATAGTACTAAATCTGCTTATATGCAAGCGCTTTATTAAGGTAACAGTTTTTTGGTTTCTTGCTTATATCTCAAAAACAGTTACTCCCATCAATTTTTATCTTTCTTTCAAAATTAAAGCTGATAACATTTCCTACAAAATAGTTATTTGCATTTTTCTTGTAGGACCAACCATAAGCGAGTTATAGAGTTGGATATAAATAATTTTTAACAAAAATTTGCTTTAAAATAAAATGTTTGAAAAACTGAAATTAAACTAATTTAATTGTGTCTAACACTTCAGTAGAGGAAAAAGGAAAAGACATAAAAGTCACTAAAGGTTTCAGAGTTGTCTTTAGTTGTCATATTAATAACAATAACATTAATAATAATAATACTAATAGTACTAAATTTGCTTATATGCAAACGCTTAATTAAGGTAACAGTGTTTTGGTTTCTTGCTTATATCTCGAAAACAGTTACTCCTATCAATTTTTATCTTTTTACTAAAATTCAAGCTGATAAAATTTCCTATAAAATAGTTATTTGCATTTTTTATGTAGGACTAACCATAAGTGAGATATATGATTGAAAATAATTAATATTTTAAAAAAAAGTGCTTTAACAGAAAATGTCTTGTGATTTAAAATACACTTAATTTATTGGGTCCAATACTTTATTAGAAAAAAAAGAAAGTGAGATAAAAGTCACTGAAGTCTTCAGAGTCGTTTTTAAATGCTGCAGTTTCGTCTTCGTCTCAAACATTGAAAACTGAATTACATTTTTGTTCAGTAACAGTCACAGTTTTCTTATTGGTTTTTTGCTTATATCTCGAAAACAGTTACTCCTATCAATTTTTATCTTTCTGTCAAAATTAAAGCTGATAAAATTTCCTACAAAATAAATATTTGCATTTTTCTTGTAGGACCAACCATAAGCGAGTTATAGAGTTGGATATAAATAATATTTAACAAAAATTTGCTTTAAAATAAAATGTTTTAAAAACTGAAATTAAACTAATTTAATTGTGTCTAACACTTTAGTAGAGGAAAAACAAGAAGACATAAAAGTCACTAAAGGTTTCAAAGTTGTCTTTAATCGTCATATTAATAACAATAACATTAATAATAATAATACTAATAGTACTAAATTTGCTTATATGCAAACGCTTAATTAAGGTAACAGTGTTTTGGTTTCTTGCTCATATCTCGAAAACAGTTACTCCTATCAATTTTTATCTTTCTTCCAAAATTAAAGCTGATAACATTTCCTACAAAATAGTTATTTGCATTTTTCTTGTGGGACCAACCATAAGCGAGTTATAAAGTTGGATATAAATAATATTTAACAAAAACTTGCTTAAAAATAAAATGTTTGAAATACTGAAATTAAACCAAATTAATTGTGTCTAACACTTTAGTAGAGAAAAAAGAAAAAGACATAAAAGTCACCAAAGTCTTCAGAATCGTTTTTAGTCGTCATATTAATAACAATAACATTAATAATAATAATACTTATAGTACTAAATCTGCTTATATGCAAGCGCTTTATTAAGGTAACAGTTTTTTAGTTTCTTGCTTATATCTCGAAAACAGTTACTCCTATGAATTTTTGTCTTTTTTTCAAAATTAAAGCTGATAAAATTTCCTACAAAATAGTTATTTGCATTTTTCTTGTAGGACCAACCATAAGCGAGTTATAGAGTTGGATATAAATAATTTTTAACAAAAATTTGCTTTAAAATAAAATGTTTGAAAAACTGAAATTAAACTAATTTAATTGTGTCTAACACTTTAGTAGAGGAAAAAGGAAAAGACATAAAAGTCACTAAAGGTTTCAGAGTTGTCTTTGGTTGTCATATTAATAACAATAACATTAATAATAATAATACTAATAGTACTAAATTTGCTTATATGCAAACGCTTAATTAAGGTAACAGTGTTTTGGTTTCTTGCTTATATCTCGAAAACAGTTACTCTTATCAATTTTTATTTTTTTACTAAAATTCAAGCTGATAAGATTTCCTATAAAATATTTATTTGCATTTTTCATGTAGGACTAACCATAAGCGAGATATATGATTGAAAATAATTAATATTTAAAAAAAAGTGCTTTAACAGAAAATGTCTTGTGATTTAAAATACACTTAATTTATTGGGTCCAATACTTTATTAGAAGAAAAAGGAAGTGACATAAAAGTCATTGAAGTCTTCAGAGTCGTTTTTAAATGCTGCAGTTTCGTCTTCGTCTCAAACATTGAAAAGTGAATTACATTTTTGTTCAGTAACAGTCACAGTTTTCTTATTGGTTTTTTGCTTATATCTCGAAAACAGTTACTCCTATCAATTTTTATCTTTCTGTCAAAATTAAAGCTGATAAAATTTCCTACAAAATAAATATTTGCATTTTTCTTGTAGGACCAACCATAAGCGAGTTATAGAGTTGGATATAAATAATATTTAACAAAAATTTGCTTTAAAATAAAATGTTTGAAAAACTGAAATTAAACTAATTTAATTGTGTCTAACACTTTAGTAGAGGAAAAAGAAGAAGACATAAAAGTCACTAAAGGTTTCAAAGTTGTCTTTAATCGTCATATTAATAACAATAACATTAATAATAATAATACTAATAGTACTAAATTTGCTTATATGCAAACGCTTAATTAAGGTAACAGTGTTTTGGTTTCTTGCTCATATCTCGAAAACAGTTACTCCTATCAATTTTTATTTTTCTTTTAAAATTAAAGCTGATAACATTTCCTACAAAATAGTTATTTGCATTTTTCTTGTGGGACCAACCATAAGCGAGTTATAAAGTTGGATATAAATAATATTTAACAAAAACTTGCTTAAAAATAAAATGTTTGAAATACTGAAATTAAACTAAATTAATTGTGTCTAACACTTTAGTAGAGAAAAAAGAAAAAGACATAAAAGTCACCAAAGTCTTCAGAATCGTTTTTAGTCGTCATATTAATAACAATAACATTAATAATAATATTACTAATAGTACTAAATCTGCTTATATGCAAGCGCTTTATTAAGGTAACAGTTTTTTGGTTTCTTGCTTATATCTCGAAAACAGTTACTCCTATGAATTTTTGTCCTTTTTTCAAAATTAAAGCTGATAAAATTTCCTACAAAATAGTTATTTGCATTTTTCTTGTAGGACCAACCATAAGCGAGTTATAGAGTTGGATATAAATACTTTTTAACAAAAATTTGGTTTAAAATAAAATGTTTGAAAAACTGAAATTAAACTAATTTAATTGTGTCTAACACTTTAGTAGAGGAAAAAGGAAAAGACATAAAAGTCACTAAAGGTTTCAGAGTTGTCTTTAGTTGTCATATTAATAACAATAACATTAATAATAATAATACTAATAGTACTAAATTTGCTTATATGCAAACGCTTAATTAAGGTAACAGTGTTTTGGTTTCTTGCATATATCTCGAAAACAGTTACTCCTATCAATTTTTATCTTTTTACTAAAATTCAAGCTGATAAAATTTCCTATAAAATAGTTATTTGCATTTTTCATGTAGGACTAACCATAAGCGAGATATATGATTGAAAATAATTAATATTTAAAAAAAAAGTGCTTTAACAGAATATGTCTTGTGATTTAAAATACACTTAATTTATTGGGTCCAATACTTTATTAGAAGAAAAAGGAAGTGACATAAAAGTCACTGAAGTCTTCAGAGTCGTTTTTAAATGCTGCAGTTTCGTCTTCGTCTCAAACATTGAAAACTGAATTACATTTTTGTTCAGTAACAGTCACAGTTTTCTTATTGGTTTTTTGCTTATATCTCGAAAACAGTTACTCCTATCAATTTTTAACTTTCTGTCAAAATTAAAGCTGATAAAATTTTCTACAAAATAGTTATTTGCATTTTTCTTGTAGGACCAACCATAAGCGAGTTATAGAGTTGGAAATAAATAATATTTAACAAAAATTTGCTTTAAAATAAAATGTTTGAAAAACTGAAATTAAACTAATTTAATTGTGTCTAACACTTTAGTAGAGGAAAAAGAAGAGGACATAAAAGTCACTAAAGGTTTCAAAGTTGTCTTTAATCGTCATATTAATAACAATAACATTAATAATAATAATAATACTAATAGTACTAAATTTGCTTATATGCAAACGCTTAATTAAGGTAACAGTGTTTTGGTTTCTTGCTCATATCTCGAAAACAGTTACTCCTATCAACTTTTATCTTTTTACTAAAATTCAAGCTGATAAAATTTCCTACAAAATAATTATTTGCATTTTTTATGTAGGACTAACCATAAGCGAGATATAAGATTGAAAATAATTAATATTTAAAAAAGAAGTGCTTTAACAAAAAATGTCTTGTGATTTAAAATACACTTAATTTATTAGGTCCAATACTTTATTAGAAAAAAAAGGGAGTGACATATAAGTCACTGAAGTCTTCAGAGTCGATTTTAAATGCTGCATTTTCGTCTTCGTCTCAAACATTGAATACTGAATTATATTTTTGTTCTGAAACGGTAACAGTTTTTACTTTGGTTTTTTGCTTATATCTCGAAAACAGTTACTCCTATCAATTTTTATCTTTCTTTCAAAATTAAAGCTGATAACATTTCCTACAAAATAGTTATTTGCATTTTTCTTGTAGGACCAACCATAAGCGAGTTATAAAGTTGGATATAAATAATATTTAACAAAAACTTGCTTAAAAATAAAATGTTTGAAATACTGAAATTAAACTAAATTAATTGTGTCTAACACTTTAGTAGAGAAAAAAGAAAAAGACATAAAAGTCACCAAAGTCTTCAAAATCGTTTTTAGTCGTCATATTAATAACAATAACATTAATAATAATAATAATACTAATAGTACTAAATCTGCTTATATGCAAGCGCTTTATTAAGGTAACAGTTTTTTGGTTTCTTGCTTATATCTTGAAAACAGTTACTCCTATGAATTTTTGTCTTTCTTGTCTTCTTCTTTTTCCTCTACTAAAGTGTTAGACACAATTAAATTAGTTTAATTTCAGTTTTTCAAACATTTTATTTTAAAGCAAATTTTTGTTAAATATTATTTATATCCAACTCTATAACTCGCTTATGGTTGGTCCTACAAGAAAAATGCAAATAACTATTTTGTAGGAAATTTTATCAGCTTTAATTTTGAAAAAAAGATAAAAATTGATAGGAGTAACTGTTTTCGAGATATAAGCAAAAAACCAAAGTAAAAACTGTTACCGTTTCAGAACAAAAATGTAATTCAGTTTTCAATGTTTGAGACGAAGACGAAAATGCAGCATTTAAAATCGACCCTGAAGACTTCAGTGACTTATATGTCACCCCCTTTTTTTTTTAATAAAGTATTGGACCTAATAAATTAAGTGTATTTTAAATTACAAGACATTTTCTGTTAAAGCACTTCTTTTTTAAATATTAATTATTTTCAATCTTATATCTCGCTTATGGTTAGTCCTACATAAAAAATGCAAATAACTATTTTGTAGGAAATTTTATCAGCTTAAATTTTAGTAAAAAGATAAAAATTGATAGGAGTAACTGTTTTCGAGATATGAGCAAGAAACCAAAACACTGTTACCTTATTTAAGCGTTTGCATATAAGCAAATTTAGTACTATTAGTATTATTATTATTAATGTTATTGTTATTAATATGACTATTAAAGACAACTTTGAAACCTTTAGTGACTTTTATGTCTTCTTCTTTTTCCTCTACTAAAGTGTTAGACACAATTAAATTAGTTTAATTTCGGTTTTTCAAACATTTTATTTTAAAGCAAATTTTTGTTAAATATTATTTATATCCAACTCTATAACTCGCTTATGGTTGGTCCTACAAGAAAAATGCAAATAACTATTTTGTAGGAAATTTTATCAGCTTTAATTTTAAAAGAAAGATAAAAATTGATAGGAGTAACTGTTTTCGAGATATAAGCAAAAAACCAATAAGAAAACTGTGACTGTTACTGAACAAAAATGTAATTCGGTTTTCAATGTTTGAGACGAAGACGAAACTGCAGCATTTAAAAACGACTCTGAAGACTTCAGTGACTTTTATGTCACTTCCTTTTTCTTCTAATAAAGTATTGGACCCAATAAATTAAGTGTATTTTAAATCACAAGACATTTTCTGTTAAAGCACTTTTTTTTTAAATATTAATTATTTTCAATCATATATCTCGCTTATGGTTAGTCCTACATGAAAAATGCAAATAACTATTTTGTAGGAAATTTTATCAGCTTGAATTTTAGTAAAAAGATAAAAATTGATAGGAGTAACTGTTTTCGAGATATAAGCAAGAAACCAAAACACTGTTACCTTAATTAAGCGTTTGCATATAAGCAAATTTAGTACTATTAGTATTATTATTATTAATGTTATTGTTATTAATATGACAACTAAAGACAACTCTGAAACCTTTAGTGACTTTTATGTCTTTTCCTTTTTTCTCTACTAAAGTGTTAGACACAGTTAAATTAGTTTAATTTCCGTTTTTCAAACATTTTATTTTAAAGCAAATTTTTGTTAAATATTATTTATATCCAACTCTATAACTCGCTTATGGTTGGTCCTACAAGAAAAATGCAAATAGCTATTTTGTAGAATATTTTATCAGCTTTAATTTTGAAAGAAAGACAAAAATTCATAGGAGTAACTGTTTTCGAGATATAAGCAAGAAACCAAAAAACTGTTACCTTAATAAAGCGCTTGCATATAAGCAGATTTAGTACTATTAGTATTATTATTATTAATGTTATTGTTATTAATATGACGACTAAAAACGATTCTGAAGACTTTGGTGACTTTTATGTCTTTTTCTTTTTTCTCTACTAAAGTGTTAGCCACAATTAATTTAGTTTAATTTCAGTATTTCAAACATTTTATTTTTAAGCAAGTTTTTGTTAAATATTATTTATATCCAACTTTATAACTCGCTTATGGTTGGTCTTACAAGAAAAATGCAAATAACTATTTTGTAGGAAATGTTATCAGCTTTAATTTTGAAAGAAAGATAAAAATTGATAGGAGTAACTGTTTTCGAGATATAAGCAAAAAACCAAAGTAAAAACTGTTACCGTTTCAGAACAAAAATGTAATTCAGTTTTCAATGTTTGAGACGAAGACGAAAATGCAGCATTTAAAATCGACTCTGAAGACTTCAGTGACTTATATGTCACCCCCTTTTTTTTTAATAAAGTATTGGACCTAATAAATTAAGTGTATTTTAAATCACAAGACATTTTCTGTTAAAGCACTTCTTTTTTAAATATTAATTATTTTCAATCTTATATCTCGCTTATGGTTAGTCCTACATAAAAAATGCAAATAACTATTTTGTAGGAAATTTTATCAGCTTGAATTTTAGTAAAAAGATAAAAATTGATAGGAGTAACTGTTTTCGAGATATGAGCAAGAAACCAAAACACTGTTACCTTAATTAAGCGTTTGCATATAAGCAAATTTAGTACTATTAGTATTATTATTATTAATGTTATTGTTATTAATATGACAATTAAAGACAACTTTGAAACCTTTAGTGACTTTTATGTCTTCTTCTTTTTCCTCTACTAAAGTGTTAGACACAATTAAATTAGTTTAATTTCAGTTTTTCAAACATTTTATTTTAAAGCAAATTTTTGTTAAATATTAAAAACTATAAATTGGCTTAGATTGCCTAAAAACACAGATCACACATGATCTTTTGCATAAAAATGAGAAAACGCTCATGTAACACACAAAATAAGCTCCATTTTTCCTTTTTAAAAGTATTATTATTATTATTACTTTTGTTACTATTACTATTATTATTATTATTATTATTATTATTATTATTATTGTTATTATTATTATTATTATTATTATTATTATTATTATTATTATTAAAAACTTATATTAAACAGACAGAAAACGTCGTATTCTGACACAACTTAAAACACAGATCACACATGATCTTTTGCATAGAAATGAGAAAACGCTCATATAACACAAAATAAGCTTCATTTTGGCTTAGAAAACTAAGCTTACTTTTACTACTACTATTATTTTTATTTTTATTATTATTATTATTACTATTATTTTTATTATTATTATTACTATTATTATTATTATTATTATTATTATTATTATTATTATTATTATTAATATTATTATTATTAAAGACCGATTATAACTTTTGTATAGTAAATGTTTTTATACCAGTTTTAAAATGAGTTATTAATTTTAGACAATTTCTTGCCTAAAAACACAGATCACAGATGATCTCTTGCATAGAAATGAGAAAACGCTCAGATAACACAAAATAAGCATCATTTTTGCTTAGAAAAACTAAGCTTTAATTTAGAAAGAAATTTATTATTATAAGTATTACTATCATTATTATTATTATTATTATTATTATTATTATTATTATTGTTTCTTTTATTACTATTATTATTATTATTATTATTATTATTATTATTATTATTATTATTAACTTTTGTATAGTAAATGTTTCTATACTTTTAAATCACCTCCTTTTTTTTCTAATAAAGTATTGGACTCAATAAATTAAGTGTATTTTAAATCACAAGACATTTTCTGTTAAAGCACTTTTTTTTTAAATATTGATTATTTTCAAACTTACATCTCGCTTATGGTTAGTCCTACATGAAAAATGCAAATAACTATTTTGTTGGAAATTTTATCAGCTTTAATTTTAGTAAAAAGATAAAAATTGATAGGAGTAACTGTTTTCGAGATATAAGCAAGAAACCAAAAAACTGTTAACTTAATTAAGCGTTTGCATATAAACAAATTTAGTACTATTAGTATTATTATTATTAATGTTATTGTTATTAATATGACGATTAAAGACGACTCTGAAATTTTTAGTGACTTTTATGTCTTCTTCCTTTTCCTCTACTAAAGTGTTAGACACAATTAATTTAGTTTAATTTCAGTATTTCAAACATTTTATTTTAAAGCAAATTTTTGTTAAATATTATTTAAATCCATCTCTATAACTCGCTTATGCTTGGTCCTACAAGAAAAATGCAAATAACTATTTCGTAGGAAATTTTATCAGCTTTAATTTTAGTAAAAAGATAAGAATTGATAGGAGTAACTGTTTTCGAGATATAAGCAAGAAACCAAAAAACTGTTACCTTAATAAAGCGCTTGCATATAAGCAGATTTAGTACTATTAGTATTATTATTATTAATGTTATTGTTATTAATATGACGACTAAAAACGATTCTGAAGACTTTGGTGACTTTTATGTCTTTTTCTTTTTTCTCTACTAAAGTGTTAGACTCAATTAATTTAGTTTAATTTCGGTTTTTCAAACATTTTATTTAAAGCAAATTTTTGTTAAATATTATTTATATCCAACTCTATAACTCGCTTATGGTTGGTCCTACAAGAAAAATGCAAATAACTATTTTGTAGGAAGCTTTATTAGCTTTAATTTTAAAAGAAAGATAAAAATTGATAGGAGTAACTGTTTTCGAGATATAAGCAAAAAACCAATAAGAAAACTGTGACTGTTACTGAACAAAAATGTAATTCGGTTTTTAATGTTTGAGACGAAGACGAAACTGCAGCATTTAAAAACGACTCTGAAGACTTCAGTGACTTTTATGTCACTTCCTTTTTCTTCTAATATAGTATTGGACCTAATAAATTAAGTGTATTTTAAATCACAAGACATTTTCTGTTAAAGCACTTTTTTTTTAAATATTAATTATTTTCAATCATATATCTCGCTTATGGTTAGTCCTACATGAAAAATGCAAATAACTATTTTGTAGGAAATTTTATCAGCTTGAATTTTAGTAAAAAGATAAAAATTGATAGGAGTAACTGTTTTCGAGATATAAGCAAGAAACCAAAACACTGTTACCTTAATTAAGCGTTTTCATATAAGCAAATTTAGTACTATTAGTATTATTATTATTAATGTTATTGTTATTAATATGACAACTAAAGACAACTCTGAAACCTTTAGTGACTTTTATGTCTTTTCCTTTTTTCTCTACTAAAGTGTTAGACACAGTTAAATTACTTTAATTTCAGTTTTTCAAACATTTTATTTTAAAGCAAATTTTTGTTAAATATTATTTATATCCAACTCTATAACTCGCTTATGGTTGGTCCTACAAGAAAAATGCAAATAACTATTTTGTAGAATATTTTATCAGCTTTAATTTTGACAGAAAGACAAAAATTCATAGGAGTAACTGTTGTCGAGATATAAGCAAGAAACCAAAAAACTGTTACCTTAATAAAGCGCTTGCATATAAGCAGATTTAGTACTATTAGTATTATTATTATTAATGTTATTGTTATTAATATGACGACTAAAAACGATTCTGAAGACTTTGGTGACTTTTATGTCTTTTTCTTTTTTCTCTACTAAAGTGTTAGACACAATTAATTTAGTTTAATTTCAGTATTTCAAACATTTTATTTTTAAGCAAGTTTTTGTTAAATATTATTTATATCCAACTTTATAACTCGCTTATGGTTGGTCCTACAAGAAAAATGCAAATAACTATTTTGTAGGAAATGTTATCAGCTTTAATTTTGAAAAAAAGATAAAAATTAATAGGAGTAACTGTTTTCGAGATATAAGCAAGAAACCAAAAAACTGTTAACTTAATTAAGCGTTTGCATATAAGCAAATTTAGTACTATTAGTATTATTATTATTAATGTTTATGTTATTAATATGACGATTAAGGACGACTCTGAAATCTTTAGTGACTTTTATGTCTTCTTCTTTTTCCTCTACTAAAGTGTTAGACACAATTAATTTAGTTTAATTTCAGTATTTCAAACATTTTATTTTAAAGTAAATTTTTGTTAAATATTATTTAAATCCATCTCTATAACTCGCTTATGCTTGGTCCTACAAGGAAAATGCAAATAACTATTTCGTAGGAAATTTTATCAGCTTTAATTTTAGTAAAAAGATAAAAATTGATAGGAGTAACTGTTTTCGAGATATAAGCAAGAAACTAAAAAACTGTTACCTTAATAAAGCGCTTGCATATAAGCAGATTTAGTACTATTAGTATTATTATTATTAATGTTATTGTTATTAATATGACGACTAAAAACGATTCTGAAGACTTTGGTGACTTTTATGTCTTTTTCTTTTTTCTCTACTAAAGTGTTAGACACAATTAATTTAGTTTAATTTCAGTATTTCAAACATTTTATTTTTAAGCAAGTTTTTGTTAAATATTATTTATATCCAACTTTATAACTCGCTTATGGTTGGTCCTACAAGAAAAATGCAAATAACTATTTTGTAGGAAATGTTATCAGCTTTAATTTTGAAAGAAAGATAAAAATTAATAGGAGTAACTGTTTTCGAGATATAAGCAAGAAACCAAAAAACTGTTAACTTAATTAAGCGTTTGCATATAAGCAAATTTAGTACTATTAGTATTATTATTATTAATGTTTATGTTATTAATATGACGATTAAGGACGACTCTGAAATCTTTAGTGACTTTTATGTCTTCTTCTTTTTCCTCTACTAAAGTGTTAGACACAATTAATTTAGTTTAATTTCAGTATTTCAAACATTTTATTTTAAAGCAAATTTTTGTTAAATATTATTTAAATCCATCTCTATAACTCGCTTATGCTTGGTCCTACAAGGAAAATGCAAATAACTATTTCGTAGGAAATTTTATCAGCTTTAATTTTAGTAAAAAGATAAAAATTGATAGGAGTAACTGTTTTCGAGATATAAGCAAGAAACCAAAAAACTGTTACCTTAAAGCGCTTGCATATAAGCAGATTTAGTACTATTAGTATTATTATTATTAATGTTATTGTTATTAATATGACGACTAAAAACGATTCTGAAGACTTTGGTGACTTTTATGTCTTTTTCTTTTTTCTCTACTAAAGTGTTAGACACAATTAATTTAGTTTAATTTCAGTATTTCAAACATTTTATTTTTAAGCAAGTTTTTGTTAAATATTATTTATATCCAACTTTATAACTCGCTTATGGTTGGTCCTACAAGAAAAATGCAAATAACTATTTTGTAGGAAATGTTATCAGCTTTAATTTTGAAAGAAAAATAAAAATTGATAGCAGTAACTGTTTTCGAGATATAAGTAAAAAACCAAAGTAAAAACTGTTACCGTTTCAGAACAAAAATGTAATTCAGTTTTCAATGTTTGAGACGAAGACGAAAATGCAGCATTTAAAATCGACTCTGAAGACTTCAGTGACTTATATGTCACCCCCTTTTTTTCTAATAAAGTATTGGACCTAAAAAATTAAGTGTATTTTAAATCACAAGACATTTTCTGTTAAAGCACTTTTTTTTTAAATATTAATTATTTTCAATCTTATATCTGGCTTATGGTTAGTCCTACATAAAAAATGCAAATAACTATTTTGTAGGAAATTTTATCAGCTTGAATTTTAGTAAAAAAATAAAAATTGATAGGAGTAACTGTTTTCGAGATATAAGCCAGAAACCAAAACACTGTTACCTTAATTAAGCGTTTGCATATAAGCAAATTTAGTACTATTAGTATTATTATTATTAATGTTATTGTTATTAATATGACGATTAAAGACAACTTTGAAACCTTTAGTGACTTTTATGTCTTCTTCTTTTTCCTCTACTAATGTGTTAGACACAATTAAATTAGTTTAATTTCAGTTTTTCAAACATTTTATTTTAAAGCAAATTTTTGTTAAATATTATTTATATCCAACTCTATAACCCGCTTATGGTTGGTCCTACAAGAAAAATGCAAATAACTATTTTGTAGGAAATTTTATCAGCTTTAATTTTGAAAAAAAAAATAAAAATTGATAGGAGCAACTGTTTTCGAGATATAAGCAAAAAACCAATAAGAAAACTGTGACTGTTACTGAACCAAAATGTAATTCAGTTTTCAATGTTTGAGACGAAGATGAAACTGCAGCATTTAAATACGACTCTGAAGACTTCAGTGACTTTTATGTCACTTTCTTCTTCTTCTAATAAAGTATTAGACCCAATAAATTAAGTGTATTTTAAATCACAAGACATTTTCTGTTAAAGCACTTTTTTTTAAATATTAATTATTTTCAATCATATATCTCGCTAATTGTTAGTCTTACATGAAAAATGCAAATAACTATTTTGTAGCAAATTTTATCAGCTTTAATTTTAGTAAAAAGATAAAAATTGATAGGAGTAACTGTTTTCGAGATATAAGCAAGAAACCAAAAAACTGTTACCTTAATAAAGCGCTTGCATATAAGCAAATTTAGTACTATTAGTATTATTATTATTAATGTTATTGTTATTAATATGACGATTAAAGACAACTTTGAAACCTTTAGTGATTTTTATGTCTTCTTCTTTTTCCTCTACTAATGTGTTAGACACAATTAAATTAGTTTAATTTCAGTTTTTCAAACATTTTATTTTAAAGCAAATTTTTCTTAAAGATTATTTATATCCAACTCTATAACTCGCTTATGGTTGGTCCTACAAAAAAAATGTTAAAAACTATTTTGTAGGAAATTTTATCAGCTTTAATTTTGAAGAAAAGATAAAAATTTATAGGAGTAACTGTTTTCGAGATATAAGCAAAAAACCAAAGTGAAAATTGTAACCGTTACTGAACAAAAATGTAATTCAGTTTTCAATGTTTGAGACGAAGACGAAAATGCAGCATTTAAAAACGACTCTGAAAACTTCAGTGACTTTTAAGTCACCTCCTTTTTTTTCTAATAAAGTATTGGACTCAATAAATTAAGTGTATTTTAAATCACAAGACATTTTCTGTTAAAGCACTTTTTTTTTAAATATTGATTATTTTCAAACTTACATCTCGCTTATGGTTAGTCCTACATGAAAAATGCAAATAACTATTTTGTTGGAAATTTTATCAGCTTTAATTTTAGTAAAAAGATAAAAATTGATAGGAGTAACTGTTTTCGAGATATAAGCAAGAAACCAAAAAACTGTTAACTTAATTAAGCGTTTGCATATAAGCAAATTTAGTACTATTAGTATTATTATTATTAATGTTATTGTTATTAATATGACGATTAAAGACGACTCTGAAATTTTTAGTGACTTTTATGTCTTCTTCTTTTTCCTCTACTAAAGTGTTAGACACAATTAATTTAGTTTAATTTCAGTATTTCAAACATTTTATTTTAAAGCAAATTTTTGTTAAATATTATTTAAATCCATCTCTATAACTCGCTTATGCTTGGTCCTACAAGGAAAATGCAAATAACTATTTCGTAGGAAATTTTATCAGCTTTAATTTTAGTAAAAAGATAAGAATTGATAGGAGTAACTGTTTTCGAGATATAAGCAAGAAACCAAAAAACTGTTACCTTATAAGCGAGATATAAGATTGAAAATAATTAATATTTAAAAAAAAAGTGCTTTAACAGAAAATGTCTTGTGATTTAAAATACACTTAATTTATTAGGTCCAATACTTTATTAAAAAAAAAAGGGGGTGACATATAAGTCACTGAAGTCTTCAGAGTCGATTTTAAATGCTGCATTTTCGTCTTCGTCTCAAACATTGAAAACTGAATTACATTTTTGTTCTGAAACGGTAACAGTTTTTACTTTGGTTTTTTGCTTATATCTCGAAAACAGTTACTCCTATCAATTTTTATCTTTCTTTCAAAATTAAAGCTGATAACATTTCCTACAAAATAGTTTTTTGCATTTTTCTTGTAGGACTAACCATAAGCGAGTTATAAAGTTGGATATAAATAATATTTAACAAAAACTTGCTTAAAAATAAAATGTTTGAAATACTGAAATTAAACTAAATTAATTGTGTCTAACACTTTAGTAGAGAAGAAAGAAAAAGACATAAAAGTCACCAAAGTCTTCAGAATCGTTTTTAGTCGTCATATTAATAACAATAACATTAATAATAATAATACTAATAGTACTAAATCTGCTTATATGCAAGCGCTTTATTAAGGTAACAGTTTTTTGGTTTCTTGCTTATATCTCGAAAACAGTTACTCCTATGAATTTTTGTCTTTCTTTCAAAATTAAAGCTGATAAAATATTCTACAAAATAGTTATTTGCATTTTTCTTGTAGGACCAACCATAAGCGAGTTATAGAGTTGGATATAAATAATATTTAACAAAAATTTGCTTTAAAATAAAATGTTTGAAAAACTGAAATTAAACTAATTTAACTGTGTCTAACATTTTAGTAGAGAAAAAAGGAAAAGACATAAAAGTCACTAAGGGTTTCAGAGTTGTCTTTAGTTGTCATATTAATAACAATAACATTAATAATAATAATACTAATAGTACTAAATTTGCTTATATGTAAACGCTTAATTAAGGTAACAGTGTTTTGGTTTCTTGCTTATATCTCGAAAACAGTTACTCCTATCAATTTTTATCTTTTTACTAAAATTCAAGCTGATAAAATTTCCTACAAAATAGTTATTTGCATTTTTCATGTAGGACTAACCATAAGCGAGATATATGATTGAAAATAATTAATATTTAAAAAAAAAGTGCTTTAACAGAAAATGTCTTGTGATTTAAAATACACTTAATTTATTGGGTCCAATACTTTATTAGAAGAAAAAGGAAGTGACATAAAAGTCACTGAAGTCTTCAGAGTCGTTTTTAAATGCTGCAGTTTCGTCTTCGTCTCAAACATTGAAAACCGAATTACATTTTTGTTCAGTAACAGTCACAGTTTTCTTATTGGTTTTTTGCTTATATCTCGAAAACAGTTACTCCTATCAATTTTTATCTTTTTTTCAAAATTAAAGCTGATAAAATTTCCTACAAAATAGTTATTTGCATTTTTCTTGTAGGACCAACCATAAGCGAGTTATAGAGTTGGATATAAATAATATTTAGCAAAAATTTGCTTTAAAATAAAATGTTTGAAAAACTGAAATTAAACTAATTTACTTGTGTCTAACACTTTAGTAAAGGAAAAAGAAGAAGACATAAAAGTCACTAAAGGTTTCAAAATTGTCTTTAATCGTCATATTAATAACAATAACATTAATAATAATAATACTAATAGTACTAAATTTGCTTATATGCAAACGCTTAATTAAGGTAACAGTGTTTTGGTTTCTTGCTCATATCTCAAAAACAGTTACTCCTATCAATTTTTATCTTTTTACTAAAATTCAAGCTGATAAAATTTCCTACAAAATAGTTATTTGCATTTTTTATGTAGGACTAACCATAAGCGAGATATAAGATTGAAAATAATTAGTATTTAAAAAAGAAGTGCTTTAACAGTAAATGTCTTGTGATTTAAAATACACTTAATTTATTAGGTCCAATACTTTATTAGAAAAAAAAGGGAGTGACATATAAGTCACTGAAGTCTTCAGAGTCGATTTTAAATGCTGCATTTTCGTCTTCGTCTCAAACATTGAATACTGAATTACATTTTTGTTCTGAAACGGTAACAGTTTTTACTTTGGTTTTTTGCTTATATCTCGAAAACAGTTACGCCTATCAATTTTTATCTTTCTTTCAAAATTAAAGCTGATAACATTTCCTACAAAATAGTTATTTGCATTTTTCTTGTAGGACCAACCATAAGCGAGTTATAAAGTTGGATATAAATAATATTTAACAAAAACTTGCTTAAAAATAAAATGTTTGAAATACTGAAATTAAACTAAATTAATTGTGTCTAACACTTTAGTAGAGAAAAAAGAAAAAGGCATAAAAGTCACCAAAGTCTTCAAAATCGTTTTTAGTCGTCATAATAATAACAATAACATTAATAATAATAATACTAATAGTTCTAAATCTGCTTATATGCAAGCGCTTTATTAAGGTAACAGTTTTTTGGTTTCTTGCTTATATCTCGAAAACAGTTACTTCTATGAATTTTTGTCTTTCTTTCAAAATTAAAGCTGATAAAATATTCTACAAAATAGTTATTTGCATTTTTCTTGTAGGACCAACCATAAGCGAGTTATAGAGTTGGATATAAATAATACATAACAAAAATTTGCTTTAAAATAAAATGTTTGAAAAACTGAAATTAAACTAATTTAACTGTGTCTAACACTTTAGTAGAGGAAAAAGGAAAAGACATGAAAGTCACTAAAGGTTTCGGAGTTGTCTTTAGTTGTCATATTAATAACAATAACATTAATAATAATAATACTAATAGTACTAAATTTGCTTATATGCAAACGCTCAATTAAGGTAACAGTGTTTTGGTTTCTTGCTTATATCTCGAAAACAGTTACTCCTATCAATTTTTATCTTTTTACTAAAATTCAAGCTGATAAAATTTCCTACAAAATAGTTATTTGCATTTTTCATGTAGGACTAACCATAAGCGAGATATAAGTTTGAAAATAATTAATATTTAAAAAAAAGTGCTTTAACAGAAAATGTCTTGTGATTTAAAATACACTTAATTTATTAGGTCCAATACTTTATTAGAAGAAAAAGGGAGTGACATATAAGTCACTGAAGTCTTCAGAGTCGATTGTAAATGCTGCATTTTCGTCTTCGTCTCAAACATTGAAAACTGAATTACATTTTTGTTCTGAAACGGTAACAGTTTTCACTTTGGTTTTTTGCTTATATCTCGAAAACAATTACTTCTATCAGTTTTTATTTTTTTTTCAAAATAAAGCTGATAAAATTTCCTACAAAATAGTTATTTGCATTTTTCTTGTAGGACCAACCATAAGCGAGTTATAAAGTTGGATATAAATAATATTTAACAAAAACTTGCTTAAAAATTAAATGTTTGAAATACTGAAATTAAACTAAATTAATTGTGTCTAACACTTTAGTAGAGAAAAAAGAAAAAGACATAAAAGTCACCAAAGTCTTCAGAATCGTTTTTAGTCGTCATATTAATAACAATAACATTAATAATAATAATACTAATAGTACTAAATTTGCTTACATGCAAACGCTTAATTCAGGTAACAATTTTTTGGTTTCTTGCTTATATCTCGAAAACAGTTACTCCTATCAATTTTTATCTTTTTACTAAAATTAAAGCTGATAAAATTTCCTACAAAATAGTTAATTGCATTTTTAATGTAGGACTAACCATAAGCGAGATATAAGTTTGAAAATAATTAAAATTTAAAAAAAAGTGCTTCAACAGAAAATGTCTTGTGATTTAAAATACACTTAATTTATTGGGTCCAATACTTTATTAGAAGAAAAAAGAGGTGACAGAAAGGTCACTGAAGTCTTCAGAGTCGATTTTAAATGCTGCATTTTCGTCTTCGTCTCAAACATTGAATACTGAATTACATTTTTGTTCTGAAACGGTAACAGTTTTTACTTTGGTTTTTTGCTTATATCTCGAAAACAGTTACTCCTATCAATTTTTATCTTTCTGTCAAAATTAAAGCTGATAACATTTCCTACAAAATAGTTATTTGCATTTTTCTTGTAGGACCAACCATAAGCGAGTTATAAAGTTGGATATAAATAATATTTAACAAAAACATGCTTAAAAATAAAATGTTTGAAATACTGAAATTACACTAAATTAATTGTGTCTAACACTTTAGTAGAGAAAAAAGAAAAAGGCATAAAAGTCACCAAAGTCTTCAGAATCGTTTTTAGTCGTCATATTAATAACAATAACATTAATAATAATAATACTAATAGTACTAAATTTGCTTATATGCAAACGCTTAATTAAGGTAACAGTGTTTTGGTTTCTTGCTCATATCTCGAAAACAGTTACTCCTATCAATTTTTATCTTTTTACTAAAATTCAAGCTGATAAAATTTCCTACAAAATAGTTATTTGCATTTTTCTTGTAGGACCAACCATAAGCGAGTTATAAAGTTGTATAGTATTATTATTAGTATTATTATTATTAATGTTATTGTTATTAATATGACGACCAAAAACGATTCTGAAGACTTTGGTAACTTTTATGTCTTTTTCTTTTTTCTCTACTAAAGTGTTAGACACAATTAATGTAGTTTAATTTCAGTATTTCAAACATTTAATTTTTAAGCAAGTTTTTGTTAAATATTATTTATATCCAACTTTATAACTCGCTGATGGTTGGTCCTACAAGAAAAATGCAAATAAATATTTTGTAGGAAATTTTATCAGCTTTATTTTGAGAAAAAGATAAAAACTAATAGGAGTAATTGTTTTCGAGATATAAGCAAAAAACCAAAGTGAAAACTGTTACCGTTTCAAAACAAAAATGTAATTCAGTTTTCAATGTTTGAGACGAAGACGAAAATGCAGCATTTACAATCGACTCTGAAGACTTCAGTGACTTATATGTCACCCCCTTTTTCTTCTAATAAAGTATTGGACATAATAAATTAAGTGTATTTTAAATCACAAGACATTTTCTGTTAAAGCACTTTTTTTTTAAATATTAATTATTTTCAAACTTATATCTCGCTTATGGTTAGTCCTACATGAAAAATGCAAATAACTATTTTGTAGGAAATTTTATCAGCTTGAATTTTAGTAAAAAGATAAAAATTGATAGGAGTAACTGTTTTCGAGATATAAGCAAGAAACCAAAACACTGTTACCTTAATTAAGCGTTTGCATATAAGCAAATTTAGTACTATTAGTATTATTATTATTAATGTTATTGTTATTAATATGACAACTAAAGACAACTCTGAAACCTTTAGTGACTTTTATGTCTTTTCCTTTTTCCTCTACTAAAGTGTTAGACACAGTTAAATTAGTTTAATTTCAGTTTTTCAAACATTTTATTTTAAAGCAAATTTTTGTTATATATTATTTATATCCAACTCTATAACTCGCTTATGGTTGGTCCTACAAGAAAAATGCAAATAACTATTTTGTAGAATATTTTATCAGCTTTAATTTTGAAAGAAAGACAAAAATTTATAGGAGTAACTGTTTTCGAGATATAAGCAAGAAACCAAAAAACTGTTACCTTAATAAAGCGCTTGCATATAAGCAGATTTAGTACTGTTAGTATTATTATTATTAATGTTATTGTTATTAATATGACGACTAAAAACGATTCTGAAGACTTTGGTGACTTTTATGTCTTTTTCTTTTTTCTCTACTAAAGTGTTAGACACAATTAATTTAGTTTAATTTCAGTATTTCAAACATTTTATTTTTAAGCAAGTTTTTGTTAAATATTATTTATATCCAACTTTATAACTTGCTTATGGTTGGTCCTACAAGAAAAATGCAAATAACTATTTTGTAGGAAATGTTATCAGCTTTAATTTTGAAAGAAAGATAAAAATTGATAGGAGTAACTGTTTTCGAGATATAAGCAAAAAACCAAAGTAAAAACTGTTACCGTTTCAGAACAAAAATGTAATTTAGTTTTCAATGTTTGAGACGAAGACGAAAATGCAGCATTTAAAATCGACCCTGAAGACTTCAGTGACTTATATGTCACCCCCTTTTTTTTCTAATAAAGTATTGGACCTAATAAATTAAGTGTATTTTAAATCACAAGACATTTTCTGTTAAAGCACTTCTTTTTTAAATATTAATTATTTTCAATCTTATATCTCGCTTATGGTTAGTCCTACATAAAAAATGCAAATAACTATTTTGTAGGAAATTTTATCAGCTTGAATTTTAGTAAAAAGATAAAAATTGATAGGAGTAACTGGTTTCGAGATATGAGCAAGAAACCAAAACACTGTTGCCTTAATTAAGCGTTTGCATATAAGCAAATTTAGTTCTATTAGTATTATTATTATTAATGTTATTGTTATTAATATGACGATTAAAGACAACTTTGAAACCTTTAGTGACTTTTATGTCGTCTTCTTTTTCCTCTACTAAAGTGTTAGACACAATTAAATTAGTTTAATTTCAGTTTTTCAAACATTTTATTTTAAAGCAAATTTTTGTTAAATATTATTTATATCCAACTCTATAACTCGCTTATGGTTGGTCCTACAAGAAAAATGCAAATAACTATTTTGTAGGAAATTTTATCAGCTTTAATTTTGAAAGAAAGATAAAAATTGATAGGAGTAACTGTTTTTGAGATATAAGCAAAAAACCAATAAGAAAACTGTGACTGTTACTGAACAAAAATGTAATTCGGTTTTCAATGTTTGAGACGAAGACGAAACTGCAGCATTTAAAAACGACTCTGAAGACTTCAGTGACTTTTATGTCACTTCCTTTTTCTTCTAATAAAGTATTGGACCCAATAAATTAAGTGTATTTTAAATCACAAGACATTTTCTGTTAAAGCACTTCTTTTTTAAATATTAATTATTTTCAATCTTATATCTCGCTTATGGTTAGTCCTACATAAAAAATGCAAATAACTATTTTGTAGGAAATTTTATCAGCTTGAATTTTAGTAAAAAGATAAAAATTGATAGGAGTAACTGTTTTCGAGATATAAGCAAGAAACCAAAACACTGTTACCTTAATTAAGCGTTTGCATATAAGCAAATTTAGTACTATTAGTATTATTATTATTAATGTTATTGTTATTAATATGACAAATAAAGACAACTCTGAAACCTTTAGTGACTTTTATGTCTTTTCCTTTTTTCTCTACTAAAGTGTTAGACACAGTTAAATTAGTTTAATTTCAGTTTTTCAAACATTTTATTTTAAAGCAAATTTTTGTTAAATATTATTTATATCCAACTCTATAACTCACTTATGGTTGGTCCTACAAGAAAAATGCAAATAACTATTTTGTAGAATATTTTATCAGCTTTAATTTTGAAAGAAAGACAAAAATTCATAGGAGTAACTGTTTTCGAGATATAAGCAAGAAACCAAAAAACTGTTACCTTAATAAAGCGCTTGCATATAAGCAGATTTAGTACTATTAGTATTATAATTATTAATGTTATTGTTAATAATATGACGACTAAAAACGATTCTGAAGACTTTGGTGACTTTTATGTCTTTTTCTTTTTTCTCTACTAAAGTGTTAGACACAATTAATTTAGTTTAATTTCAGTATTTCAAACATTTTATTTTTAAGCAAGTTTTTGTTAAATATTATTTATATCCAACTTTATAACTCGCTTATGGTTGGTCCTACAAGAAAAATGCAAATAACTATTTTGTAGGAAATGTTATCAGCTTTAATTTTGAAAGAAAGATAAAAATTGATAGGAGTAACTGTTTTCGAGATATGAGCAAGAAACCAAAACACTGTTACCTTAATTAAGCGTTTGCATATAAGCAAATTTAGTACTATTAGTATTATTATTATTAATGTTATTGTTATTAATATGACGATTAAAGACAACTTTGAAACCTTTAGTGACTTTTATGTCTTCTTCTTTTTCCTCTACTAAAGTGTTAGACACAATTAAATTAGTTTAATTTCAGTTTTTCAAACATTTTATTTTAAAGCAAATTTTTGTTAAATATTATTTATATCCAACTCTATAACTCGCTTATGGTTGGTCCTACAAGAAAAATGCAAATAACTATTTTGTAGGAAATTTTATCAGCTTTAATTTTGACAGAAAGATAAAAATTGATAGGAGTAACTGTTTTCGAGATATAAGCAAAAAACCAATAAGAAAACTGTGACTGTTACTGAACAAAAATGTAATTCAGTTTTCAATGTTTGAGACGAAGACGAAACTGCAGCATTTAAAAACGACTCTGAAGACTTCAGTGACTTTTATGTCACTTCCTTTTTCTTCTAATAAAGTATTGGACCCAATAAATTAAGTGTATTTTAAATCACAAGACATTTTCTGTTAAAGCACTTTTTTTTTAAATATTAATTATTTTCAATCATATATCTCGCTTATGGTTAGTCCTACATGAAAAATGCAAATAACTATTTTATAGGAAATTTTATCAGCTTGAATTTTAGTAAAAAAATAAAAATTGATAGGAGTAACTGTTTTCGAGATATGAGCAAGAAACCAAAACACTGTTACCTTAATTAAGCGTTTGCATATAAGCAAATTTAGTACTATTAGTATTATTATTATTAATGTTATTGTTATTAATATGACGATTAAAGACAACTTTGAAACCTTTAGTGACTTTTATGTCTTCTTCTTTTTCCTCTACTAAAGTGTTAGACACAATTAAATTAGTTTAATTTCAGTTTTTCAAACATTTTATTTTAAAGCAAATTTTTGTTAAATATTATTTATATCCAACTCTATAACTCGCTTATGGTTGATCCTACAAGAAAAATGCAAATATCTATTTTGTAGGAAATTTTATCAGCTTTAATTTTGACAGAAAGATAAAAATTGATAGGAGTAACTGTTTTCGAGATATAAGCAAAAAACCAATGTAAAAACTGTTACCGTTTCAGAACAAAAATGTAATTCAGTTTTCAATGTTTGAGACGAAGACGAAAATGCAGCATTTAAAATCGACTCTGAAGACTTCAGTGACTTATATGTCACCCCCTTTTTTTCTAATAAAGTATTGGACCTAATAAATTAAGTGTATTTTAAATCACAAGACATTTTCTGTTAAAACACTTCTTTTTTAAATATTAATTATTTTCAATCTTATATCTCGCTTATGGTTAGTCCTACATAAAAAATGCAAATAATTATTTTGTAGGAAATTTTATCAGCTTGAATTTTAGTAAAAAGATAAAAGTTGATAGGAGTAACTGTTTTCGAGATATGAGCAAGAAACCAAAACACTGTTACCTTAATTAAGCGTTTGCATATTAGCAAATTTAGTACTATTAGTATTATTATTATTAATGTTATTGTTATTAATATGACGATTAAAGACAACTTTGAAACCTTTAGTGACTTTTATGTCTTCTTCTTTTTCCTCTACTAAAGTGTTAGACACAATTAAATTAGTTTAATTTCAGTTTTTCAAACATTTTATTTTAAAGCAAATTTTTGTTAAATATTATTTATATCCAACTCTATAACTCGCTTATGGTTGGTCGTACAAGAAAAATGCAAATAACTATTTTGTAGGAAATTTTATCAGCTTTAATTTTGAAAGAAAGATAAAAATTGATAGGAGTAACTGTTTTCGAGATATAAGCAAAAAACCAATAAGAAAACTGTGACTGTTACTGAACAAAAATGTAATTCGGTTTTCAATGTTTGAGACGAAGACGAAACTGCAGCATTTAAAAACGACTCTGAAGACTTCAGTGACTTTTATGTCACTTCCTTTTTCTTCTAATAAAGTATTGGACCCAATAAATTAAGTGTATTTTAAATCACAAGACATTTTCTGTTAAAGCACTTTTTTTTTAAATATTAATTATTTTCAATCATATATCTCGCTTATGGTTAGTCCTACATGAAAAATGCAAATAACTATTTTGTAGGAAATTTTATCAGCTTGAATTTTAGTTAAAAGATAAAAATTGATAGGAGTAACTGTTTTCGAGATATAAGCAAGAAACCAAAACACTGTTACCTTAATTAAGCGTTTGCATATAAGCAAATTTAGAACTATTAGTATTATTATTATTAATGTTATTGTTATTAATATGACAACTAAAGACAACTCTGAAACCTTTAGTGACTTTTATGTCTTTTCGTTTTTTCTCTACTAAAGTGTTAGACACAGTAAAATTAGTTTAATTTCAGTTTTTCAAACATTTTATTTTAAAGCAAATTTTTGTTAAATATTATTTATATCCAACTCTATAACTCGCTTATGGTTGGTCCTACAAGAAAAATGCAAATAACTATTTTGTAGAATATTTTATCAGCTTTAATTTTGAAAGAAAGACAAAAATTCATAGGAGTAACTGTTTTCGAGATATAAGCAAGAAACCAAAAAACTGTTACCTTAATAAAGCGCTTGCATTTAAGCAGATTTAGTACTATTAGTATTATTATTATTAATGATATTGTTATTAATATGACGACTAAAAACGATTCTGAAGACTTTGGTGACTTTTATGTCTTTTTCTTTTTTCTCTACTAAAGTGTTAGACACAATTAATTTAGTTTAATTTCAGTATTTCAAACATTTTATTTTTAAGCAAGTTTTTGTTAAATATTATTTATATCCAACTTTATAACTCGCTTATGGTTGGTCCTACAAGAAAAATGCAAATAACTATTTTGTAGGAAATGTTATCAGCTTTAATTTTGAAAAAAAGATAAAAATTGATAGGAGTAACTGTTTTCGAGATATAAGCAAAAAACCAAAGTAAAAACTGTTACCGTTTCAGAACAAAAATATAATTCAGTTTTCAATGTTTGAGACGATGACGAAAATGCAGCATTTAAAATCGACTCTGAAGACTTCAGTGACTTATATGTCACCCCCTTTTTTTCTAATAAAGTATTGGACCTAATAAATTAAGTGTATTTTAAATCACAAGACATTTTCTGTTAAAGCACTTCTTTTTTAAATATTAATTATTTTCAATCTTATATCTCGCTTATGGTTAGTCCTACATAAAAAATGCAAATAATTATTTTGTAGGAAATTTTATCAGCTTGAATTTTAGTAAAAAGATAATAATTGATAGGAGTAACTGTTTTCGAGATATGAGCAAGAAACCAAAACACTGTTACCTTAATTAAGCGTTTGCATATAAGCAAATTTAGTACTATTAGTATTATTATTATTAATGTTATTGTTATTAATATGACGATTAAAGATAACTTTGAAACCTTTAGTGACTTTTATGTCTTCTTCTTTTTCCTCTACTAAAGTGTTAGACACAATTAAATTAGTTTAATTTCAGTTTTTCAAACATTTTATTTTAAAGCAAATTTTTGTTAAATATTACTCTATAACTCGCTTATGGTTGGTCCTACAAGAAAAATGCAAATAACTATTTTGTAGGAAATTTTATCAGCTTTAATTTTGAAAAAAAGATAAAAATTGATAGGAGTAACTGTTTTCGAGATATAAGCAAGAAACCAAAAAACTGTTACCTTAATAAAGCGCTTGCATATAAGCAGATTTAGTACTATTAGTATTATTATTATTAATGTTATTGTTATTAATATGACGACTAAAAACGATTCTGAAGACTTTGGTGACTTTTATGTCTTTTTCTTTTTTCTCTACTAAAGTGTTAGACTCAATTAATTTAGTTTAATTTCGGTTTTTCAAACATTTTATTTAAAGCAAATTTTTGTTAAATATTATTTATATCCAACTCTATAACTCGCTTATGGTTGGTCCTACAAGAAAAATGCAAACAACTATTTTGTAGGAAGCTTTATCAGCTTTAATTTTAAAAGAAAGATAAAAATTGATAGGAGTAACTGTTTTCGAGATATAAGCAAAAAACCAATAAGAAAACTGTAACAGTTACTGAACAAAAATGTAATTCAGTTTTCAATGTTTGAGACGAAGACGAAAATGCAGCATTTACAAACGACTCTAAAGGCTTCAGTGACCTTTCTGTCACCTCTTTTTTCTTCTAATAAAGTATTGGACCGAATAAATTAAGTGTATTTTAAATCACAAGACATTTTCTGTTGAAGCAATTTTTTTTAAATTTTAATTATTTTCAAACTTATATCTCGCTTATGGATAGTCCTACATTAAAAATGCAATTAACTATTTTGTAGGAAATTTTATCAGCTTTAATTTTAGTAAAAAGATAAAAATTGATAGGAGTAACTGTTTTCGAGATATAAGCAAGAAACCAAAACACTGTTACCTTAATTAAGCGTTTGCATATAAGCAAATTTAGTACTATTAGTATTATTATTATTAATGTTATTGTTATTAATATTACAATTAAAGACAACTTTGAAACCTTTAGTGACTTTTATGTCTTCTTCTTTTTCCTCTACTAAAGTGTTAGACACAATTAAATTAGTTTAATTTCAGTTTTTCAAACATTTTATTTTAAAGCAAATTTTTGTTAAATATTATTTATATCCAACTCTATAACTCGCTTATGGTTGGTCCTACAAGAAAAATGCAAATAACTATTTTGTAGGAAATTTTATCAGCTTTAATTTTGAAAAAAAGATAAAAATTGATAAGAGTAACTGTTTTCGAGATATAAGCAAAAAACCAATAAGAAAACTGTGACTGTTACTGAACAAAAATGTAATTCGGTTTTCAATGTTTGAGACGAAGACGAAACTGCAGCATTTAAAAACGACTCTGAAGACTTCAGTGACTTTTATGTCACTTCCTTTTTCTTCTAATAAAGTATTGGACCCAATAAATTAAGTGTATTTTAAATCACAAGACATTTTCTGTTAAAGCACTTTTTTTTTAAATATTAATTATTTTTAATCATATATCTCGCTTATGGTTAGTCCTACATGAAAAATGCAAATAACTATTTTGTAGGAAATTTTATCAGCTTGAATTTTAGTAAAAAGATAAAAATTGATAGAAGTAACTGTTTTCGAGATATAAGCAAGAAACGAAAACACTGTTACCTTAATTAAGCGTTTGCATATAAGCAAATTTAGTACTATTAGTATTATTATTATTAATGTTATTGTTATTAATATGACAACTAAAGACAACTCTGAAACCTTTAGTGACTTTTATGTCTTTTCCTTTTTTCTCTACTAAAGTGTTAGACACAGTTAAATTAGTTTAATTTCAGTTTTTCAAACATTTTATTTTAAAGCAAATTTTTGTTAAATATTATTTATATCCAACTCTATAACTCGCTTATGGTTGGTCCTACAAGAAAAATGCAAATAACTATTTTGTAGAACATTTTATCAGCTTTAATTTTGAAAGAAAGACAAAAATTCATAGGAGTAACTGTTATCGAGATATAAGCAAGAAACCAAAAAACTGTTACCTTAATAAAGCGCTTGCATATAAGCAGATTTAGTACTATTAGTATTATTATTATTAATGTTATTGTTATTAATATGACGACTAAAAACGATTCTGAAGACTTTGGTGACTTTTATGTCTTTTTCTTTTTTTTCTACTAAAGTGTTAGACACAATTAATTTAGTTTAATTTCAGTATTTCAAACATTTTATTTTTAAGCAAGTTTTTGTTAAATATTATTTATATCCAACTTTATAACTCGCTTATGGTTGGTCCTACAAGAAAAATGCAAATAACTATTTTGTAGGAAATGTTATCAGCTTTAATTTTGAAAGAAAGATAAAAATTGATAGGAGTAACTGTTTTCGAGATATAAGCAAAAAACCAAAGTAAAAACTGTTACCGTTTCAGAACAAAAATGTAATTCAGTTTTCAATGTTTGAGACGAAGACGAAAATGCAGCATTTAAAATCGACTCTGAAGACTTCAGTGACTTATATGTCACCCCCTTTTTTTTTAATAAAGTATTGGACCTAATAAATTAAGTGTATTTTAAATCACAAGACATTTTCTGTTAAAGCACTTTTTTTTTAAATATTAATTATTTTCAATCTTATATCTCGCTTATGGTTAGTCCTACACAAAAAATGCAAATAACTATTTTGTAGGAAATTTTATCAGCTTGAATTTTAGTAAAAAGATAAAAATTGATAGGAGTAACTGTTTTCGAGATATGAGCAAGAAACCAAAACACTGTTACCTTAATTAAGCGTTTGCATATAAGCAAATTTAGTACTATTAGTATTATTATTATTAATGTTATTGTTATTAATATGACGATTAAAGACAACTTTGAAACCTTTAGTGACTTTTATGTCTTCTTCTTTTTCCTCTACTAAAGTGTTAGACACAATTAAATTAGTTTAATTTCAGTTTTTCAAACATTTTATTTTAAAGCAAATTTTTGTTAAATATTATTTATATCCAACTCTATAACTCGCTTATGGTTGGTCCTACAAGAAAAATGCAAATAACTATTTTGTAGGAAATTTTATCAGCTTTAATTTTGAAAGAAAGATAAAAATTGATAGGAGTAACTGTTTTCGAGATATAAGCAAAAAACCAATAAGAAAACTGTGACTGTTACTGAACAAAAATGTAATTCGGTTTTCAATGTTTGAGACGAAGACGAAACTGCAGCATTTAAAAACGACTCTGAAGACTTTAGTGACTTTTATGTCACTTCCTTTTTCTTCTAATAAAGTATTGGACCCAATAAATTAAGTGTATTTTAAATCACAAGACATTTTCTGTTAAAGCACTTTTTTTTTAAATATTAATTATTTTCAATCATATATCTCGCTTATGGTTAGTCCTACATGAAAAATGCAAATAACTATTTTGTAGGAAATTTTATCAGCTTGAATTTTAGTAAAAAGATAAAAATTGATAGGAGTAACTGTTTTCGAGATATAAGCAAGAAACCAAAACACTGTTACCTTAATTAAGCGTTTGCATATAAGCAAATTTAGTAATATTAGTATTATTATTATTAATGTTATTGTTATTAATATGACAACTAAAGACAACTCTGAAACCTTTAGTGACTTTTATGTCTTTTCCTTTTTTCTCTACTAAAGTGTTAGACACAGTTAAATTAGTTTAATTTCAGTTTTTCAAACATTTTATTTTAAAGCAAATTTTTGTTAAATATTATTTATATCCAACTCTATAACTCGCTTATGGTTGGTCCTACAAGAAAAATGCAAATAACTATTTTGTAGAATATTTTATCAGCTTTAATTTTGAAAGAAAGACAAAAATTCATAGGAGTAACTGTTTTCGAGATATAAGCAAGAAACCAAAAAACTGTTACCTTAATAAAGCGCTTGCATATAAGCAGATTTAGTACTATTAGTATTATTATTATTAATGTTATTGTTATTAATATGACGACTAAAAACGATTCTGAAGACTTTGGTGACTTTTATGTCTTTTTCTTTTTTCTCTACTAAAGTGTTAGACACAATTAATTTAGTTTAATTTCAGTATTTCAAACATTTTATTTTTAAGCAAGTTTTTGTTAAATATTATTTATATCCAACTTTATACCTCGCTTATGGTTGGTCCTACAAGAAAAATGCAAATAACTATTTTGTAGGAAATGTTATCAGCTTTAATTTTGAAAGAAAGATAAAAATTGATAGGAGTAACTGTTTTCGAGATATAAGCAAAAAACCAAAGTAAAAACTGTTACCGTTTCTGAACAAAAATGTAATTCAGTTTTCAATGTTTGAGACGAAGACGAAAATGCAGCATTTAAAATCGACTCTGAAGACTTCAGTGACTTATATGTCACCCCCTTTTTTTTTTTAATAAAGTATTGGACCTAATAAATTAAGTGTATTTTAAATCACAAGACATTTTCTGTTAAAGCACTTCTTTTTTAAATATTAATTATTTTCAATCTTATATCTCGCTTATGGTTAGTCCTACATAAAAAATGCAAATAACTATTTTGTAGGAAATTTTATCAGCTTGAATTTTAGTAAAAAGATAAAAATTGATAGGAGTAACTGTTTTCGAGATATGAGCAAGAAACCAAAACACTGTTACCTTAATTAAGCGTTTGCATATAAGCAAATTTAGTACTATTAGTATTATTATTATTAATGTTATTGTTATTAATATGACGATTAAAGACAACTTTGAAACCTTTAGTGACTTTTATGTCTTCTTCTTTTTCCTCTACTAAAGTGTTAGACACAATTAAATTAGTTTAATTTCAGTTTTTCAAACATTTTATTTTAAAGCAAATTTTTGTTAAATATTATTTATATCCAACTCTATAACTCGCTTATGGTTGGTCCTACAAGTAAAATGCAAATATCTATTTTGTAGGAAATTTTATCAGCTTTAATTTTGGCAGAATGATAAAAATTGATAGGAGTAACTGTTTTCGAGATATAAGCAAAAAACCAATAAGAAAACTGTGACTGTTACTGAACAAAAATGTAATTCGGTTTTCAATGTTTGAGACGAAGACGAAACTGCAGCATTTAAAAACGACTCTGAAGACTTCAGTGACTTTTATGTCACTTCCTTTTTCTTCTAATAAAGTATTGGACCCAATAAATTAAGTGTATTTTAAATCACAAGACATTTTCTGTTAAAGCACTTTTTTTTTAAATATTAATTATTTTCAATCATATATCTCGCTTATGGTTAGTCCTACATGAAAAATGCAAATAACTATTTTGTAGGAAATTTTATTAGCTTTAATTTTGAAAAAAAGATAAAAATTGATAGGAGTAACTGTTTTCGAGATATAAGCAAGAAACCAAAAAAATGTTACGTTAATTAAGCGTTTGAATATAAGCAAATTTAGTACTATTAGTATTATTATTATTAATGTTATTGTTATTAATATGACGACTAAAGACGACTCTGAAACATTTAGTGACTTTTATGTCTTTTCCTTTTTCCTCTACTAAAGTGTTAGACACAATTAATTTAGTTTAATTCCGGTTTTTCAAGCATTTTATTTTAAAGCAAATTTTTGTTAAATATTATTTATATCCAACTCTATAACTCGTTTATGCTTGGTCCTACAAGAAAAATGTAAATAACTATTTTGTTGGAAATTTTATCAGCTTTAATTTTGAAAGAAAGATAAAATTTGATAGAAGTAACTGTTTTCGAGATATAAGCAAAAAACCAATAAGAAAACTGTAACTGTTACTGAACAAAAATGTAATTCAGTTTTCAATGTTTGAGAAGTCAAAAATGCACCATTTAAAAACGACTCTGAAGACTTCAGTGACTTTTATGTCACCTCCTTTTTCTTCTAATAAAGTATTGGACCCAACAAATTAAGTGTATTTTAAATCACAAGACATTTTCTGTTAAAACACTTTTTTTTAATTAATAATTATTTTCAAACTTATATCTCGCTTATGGTTAGTTCTACATGAAAAATGCAAATAACTGTTTTGTAGGAAATTTTATCACCTTTAATTTTGGTGAAAAAGTAAAAATTGATAGGAGTAACTGTTTTCGAGATATAGGCAAAAAACAAAAAAACTGTTACCTTAATTAAGCGTTTGCATATAAGCAAATTTAGTACTACTAGTATTGTTATTATAAATGTTATTGTTATTAATATGACGACTAAAGACAACTTTAAGACTTTAGTGACTTTTATGTCTCCTCCTTTTTCCTCTACTAAAGTGTTAGACACAATTAATTTAGTTTAATTTCGGTTTTTCAAAAATTTTATTTTAAAGCAAATTTTTGTTAAATATTAAAAACTATAAAATGGCTTAGATTGCCTAAAAACACAGATCACACATGATCTTTTGCATAAAAATGAGAAAACGCTCATGTAACACACAAAATAAGCTCCATTTTTCCTTTTTAAAAGTATTATTATTACTATTACTTTTGTTACTATTACTATTATTATTATTATTATTATTATTGTTATTATTATTATTATTATTATTAATATTATTATTATTATTATTATTATTATTATTATTATTATTATTATTATTATTAAAAACTTATATTAAACAGACAGAAAACGTCGTATTCTGACACAACTTAAAACACAGATCACACATGATCTTTTGCATAGAAATGAGAAAACGCTCATATAACACAAAATAAGCTTCATTTTGGCTTAGAAAACTAAGCTTACTTTTACTACTACTATTATTTTTATTTTTATTATTATTATTATTATTACTATTATTTTTATTATTATTATTACTATTATTATTATTATTATTATTATTATTATTATTATTATTATTATTATTATTATTAATATTATTATTATTAAAGACCGATTATAACTTTTGTATAGTAAATGTTTTTATACCAGTTTTAAAATGAGTTATTAATTTTAGACAATTTCTTGCCTAAAAACACAGATCACAGATGATCTCTTGCATAGAAATGAGAAAACGCTCAGATAACACAAAATAAGCATCATTTTTGCTTAGAAAAACTAAGCTTTAATTTAGAAAGAAATTTATTATTATAAGTATTATTATCATTATTATTATTATTATTATTATTATTATTATTATTATTATTATTATTATTATTATTATTATTATTATTATTATTATTATTATTAACTTTTGTATAGTAAATGTTTTTATACCAGTTTTAAAATGAGTTATTAATTTTATTCAATTTCTTGCCTAAAAACACAGATCACAGATGATCTCTTGCATAGAAATGAGAAAACGCTCATATAACACACAAAATAAGCATCATTTTTGCTTAGAAAAACTAAGCTTTAATTTAGAAAGAAATTCATTATTATAAGTATTATTATCATTATTATTATTATTATTATTATTATTATTATTTCTTTTATTACTATTATTATTATTATTATTATTATTATTATTATTATTATTATTATTACTATTATTATTATTATTATTATTATTATTACTATTATTATTATTATTATTATTATTATTATTATTATTATTATTATTATTAACTTTTGTATAGTAAATGTTTTTATACCAGTTTTAAAATGAGTTATTAATTTTAGACAATTTCTTGCCTAAAAATACAGATCACAGATTTCTTGCATAGAAATGAGAAAGCGCTCATATAACACACAAAATAAGCTTCATTTTTGCTTAGAAAACTAAGCTTACTTTTATTTCTATTATTATTTTTATTATTATTTTTATTATTATTATTATTATTATTATTATTATTATTATTATTATTATTGTTATTATTATTATTATTATTATTATTGTTATTATTATTATTATTATTAAAAACTTATATTAAACAGACAGAAAACGTCGTATTCTGACACAAAAAAACGAATTACGTTATAGACTTGACGAGAACGGCGTATCTCGGACCCTTATAGGACTCTTATAGAGTCAAAAATTATCAGTTTGGATTAAAACAAATTATTTTTGTTGACTCTCAGTCTGAATTGTTCATCAGTTCAAACAAAAACGGCTTACTTTAGACGATCTTTTGCTTTGAACAAGAAAACTTACATCGAACAGACTAAAAACGTATTAATCTGGCATAAAAGAGCAATTTATGTATCACTTTGGATAAAGGCAGCTAATCCTATTCGTTTCATTGCTTAAAATAGACAAAATTGTTAATAAATCTAACAAAAACGCTGTATTCTAGCACAAAATACTAATTACATTATAGTTTCGACGAGAATAGCTTATTTGGAATGATTCTATGCTTCCAAACGAGTAAATTTTTAATAAACAGATGCCAAACATCATGTTTTGTCCTATAAAGACATTTTATATTGCAGTTTGTATTAAAACAAAATATTTTCGTTGATTCTTTGTTAGAAGCAGCAAACCTAACATTAAAGAATCTGAAAACTTTGTATTCGGACACAAACCACCGAATTTTGTTTCAGTTTAGACAAAAACGGTTGATTTTCGACAATATTTTGCTTTGAACAAGAAAGCTTATATCAAACTGACTAAAAACGTCTTATTTTAGCACAAAACAAAAGATTTGCGTTATAGTCTTAAAGCTGATTCATGCCACAGTTTGGATAAAAACCAATTATTTTTGTTAATTCATTGTTACAAACAAGAAACCTTACATCAAAGAAACTGAAAACCCCTTATTTAGGCACAGAAATTCGAATTACGTTTCAGTCTGGACTAAAACTGCTTATTTTAGACGATCCTTTGTTTTGAACACGAAAACTTACATTAAAAAGATTAAAAACGTCTTATTCTGGCTGAAAACTGCAAATTATATATTACTCTAGATAAAAGCAATTTATCCTGATTACTCCTTTACTTAGAATAGAGTAAACTTGTATAAAACTTAATGAAAACTTTAAATTTCGTCTCAAAGAAATAATTTACGTTATAGTTTTGACCAGCACTGTTTATTTCAAACGAAATTATGATTCGAAACTAATGAACTTTTATGGGGCAGATGCAAAACCACATATTACCATATAAAGCGTTGTTTTAAAGCAAAGTATTACCTTTTGCAACAAGAAATTTCACGTCAAAGAAACTGAAAACTTCGTATCCATACATAAATATCTAATTACGTATCAGTTTAGGCAAATACAGCTTATTTTAAACGATTCCTTGCTATAAACAAGAAAAATTTTATCAAGCATATTGAAAACGTCTTATTCTCGAAAATAAGTTCAAATTATGTATCAGTTTTAACAAAAGCGGATTACTCTGTTTGATTCTATGCTTAGAGTAGAGTAAACTACTATAAAACGTAATGAAAACTCTATATTCAAGCTCAAAAGAACAAATTACGTTATAGTTTTGACAAAAAAAAATATTTCGGACGATTACATACTTCGAAGTAAGCAAACTTTAATTGAACATGTGCAAAAGCTAATACTTTGCTTTAAAATAATGATTTATGTGGTAATATGGTATTTTGCATCTGTCCTATAAAAGTTTACCCGTTTCGCTCCATTGAATCATTAGAAATAAATTATTTTGACACAACAACAACACAAATAATTTGTTTTTGTTTAAACTGTAACATAAGTCGCTTTTATAAAACGAACTAAGACGTTTGGCATCTGCTTAGTGAAAGTTTTCTCGTTTGGGGGCATAAAATCGTTTGAAATTAACAGTTCTGGTCAAAACTATTACGTAAATTATTTCTTTGTATCACTTTAAAGATTTGCGTTATAGTGTTGACGAGAACTGTTATATTCAAACGATTCTATGCTTTGAAACCAGTATACTTTCACTGAACAGAGGCAAAACGTCTGATTTCGCCTTTAAAAAACGATTTATGTCACAGTTTGGATTAAAACCAATGATTTTCGTTTATTCATTGTTACAAACAAGAAACCTTACATCAAAGAAACTGAAAACCTCTTATTCAGGCCCAGAAAATCAAATTACGTTTCAGTCTGGACACAAATTGCTTATTTTAGACGATTCTTTCTTTTGAACACGAAAACTTACATTAAAAAGATTAAAAACGTCTTATTCTGGCTCAAAACTGCAAATTATGTATTACTTTGGATAAAAGCAGTTTATCCTGATTACTCCTTTGCTTAGAATAGAGCAAACTTGTATAAAACTTAATGAAAACTTTAAATTTCGTCTCAAAGAAATAATTTACGTTATAGTTTTGACCAGAACTGTTAATTTCAAACGATTTTATGCCCCCAAACGAGAAAACTTTTACTAAACAGATGCCAAACGTCTTAGTTCGTTTTATAAAAACGACATGTTACAGTTTAAACAAAAAAATTATTTTCGTTGTTGTGTCAAAATAATTTATTTCGAATGATTCAATGGAGCGAAACGAGTAAACTTTTATAGGACAGATGCAAAATACCATATTACCACATAAATCGTTATTTTAAAGCAAAGTATTAGCTTTTGCACTTGTTCAATTAAAGTTTGCTTACTTCGAAATATGTAGTCGTCCGAAATAATTTTTTTTTGTCAAAACTATAACGTAATTTGTTCTTTTGAGCTTGAATATAGAGTTTTCATTACGTTTTATAGTAGTTTACTCTACTCTAAGCATAGAATCAAACAGAGTAATCCGCTTTTGTTAAAACTGATACATAATTTGCTCTTATTTTCGAGAATAAGACATTTTCAATATGTTTGATAAAATTTTTCTTGTTTATAGCAAGGAATCGTTTAAAATAAGCTGTATTTGCCTAAACTGATACGTAATTCGATATTTGTGCATGGATACGATGTTTTCAGTTTCTTTGACGTGAAATTTCTTGTTGCAAAAGGTAATCATTTGCTTTAAAACAACGCTTTATATTGTAATATGTGGTTTTGCATCTGCCCCATAAAAGTTCATTAATTTCGAATCATAAAATCGTTTGAAATAAACAGTGCTGGTCAAAACTATAACGTAAATTATTTCTTTGAGACGAAATTTAAAGTTTTTATTAAGTTTTATACAAGTTTACTCTATTCTAAGTAAAGGAGTAATCAGAATAAATTGCTTTTATCTAGAGTAATATATAATTTGCAGTTTTCAGCCAGAATAAGACGTTTTTAATCTTTTTAATGTAAGTTTTTGTATTCAAAACAAAGGATCGTCTAAAGTAAGCAGTTTTTGTTCAGACTGAAACGTAATTCGAATTTCTGTACCTGAATAAGGGGTTTTCAGTTACTTTGATGTAAGGTTTCATGTTTGTAACAATGAATTAACGAAAATAATTGGTTTTTATCCAAACTGTGGCATGAATCGTTTTTAAAAGGCGAAATAAGATGTTTTTCCTCTGTACAGTGAAAGTTTACTCGTTTCAAAGCATAGAACCGTTTGAAATTAACAGCTCTCGTTAAGACTATAACGCAAATCTTTTGTTTTGTGCTAAAATAAGACGTTTTTAGTCAGTTTGATATAAGCTTTCTTGTTCAAAGCAAAATATTGTCGAAAATCAACCGTTTTTGTCTAAACTGAAACAAAATTCGGTGGTTTGTGTCCGAATACAAAGTTTTCAGATTCTTTAATGTTAGGTTTGCTGCTTCTAACAAAGAATCAACGAAAATATTTTGTTTTAATACAAACTGCAATATAAAATGTCTTTATAGGACAAAACATGATGTTTGGCATCTGTTTATTAAAAATTTACTCGTTTGGAAGCATAGAATCATTCCAAATAAGCTATTCTCGTCGAAACTATAATGTAATTAGTATTTTGTGCTAGAATACAGCGTTTTTGTTAGATTTATTAACAATTTTGTCTATTTTAAGCAATGAAACGAATAGGATTAGCTGCCTTTATCCAAAGTGATACATAAATTGCTCTTTTATGCCAGATTAATACGTTTTTAGTCTGTTCGATGTAAGTTTTCTTGTTCAAAGCAAAAGATCGTCTAAAGTAAGCCGTTTTTGTTTGAACTGATGAACAATTCAGACTGAGAGTCAACAAAAATAATTTGTTTTAATCCAAACTGATAATTTTTGACCCTATAAGAGTCCTATAAGAGTCCGAGATACGCCGTTCTCGTCAAGTCTATAACGTAATTCGTTTTTTTGTGTCAGAATACGACGTTTTCTGTCTGTTTAATATAAGTTTTTAATAATAATAATAATAATAACAATAATAATAATAATAATAATAATAATAATAATAATAACAATAATAATAATAATAATAATAACAATAATAATAATAATAATAATAATAATAATAATAATAATAATAATAATAATAATAAAAATAATAATAGAAATAAAAGTAAGCTTAGTTTTCTAAGCAAAAATGAAGCTTATTTTGTGTGTTATATGAGCGCTTTCTCATTTCTATGCAAGAAATCATCTGTGATCTGTATTTTTAGGCAAGAAATTGTCTAAAATTAATAACTCATTTTAAAACTGGTATAAAAACATTTACTATACAAAAGTTAATAATAATAATAATAATAATAATAATAATAATAATAATAGTAATAATAATAATAATAATAGTAATAATAATAATAATAATAATAATAATAATAATAATAATAATAATAATAATAATGAT
This sequence comes from Tribolium castaneum, assembly GCF_031307605.1. Taxonomy (NCBI): domain Eukaryota; kingdom Metazoa; phylum Arthropoda; class Insecta; order Coleoptera; family Tenebrionidae; genus Tribolium; species Tribolium castaneum. Next base: position 5,721,939 of record NC_087396.1, on the reverse strand, counting down.
AATAATACTTATAATAATGAATTTCTTTCTAAATTAAAGCTTAGTTTTTCTAAGCAAAAATGATGCTTATTTTGTGTGTTATATGAGCGTTTTCTCATTTCTATGCAAGAAATCATCTGTGATCTGTGTTTTTAGGCAAGAAATTGAATAAAATTAATAACTCATTTCAAAAGATCATGTGTGATCTGTGTTTTAAGTTGTGTCAGAATACGACGTTTTCTGTCTGTTTAATATAAGTTTTTAATAATAATAATAATAATAATAATAATAATAATAATAATAATAATAATAATAATAATAGTAATAATAATAATAATAATAATAGTAATAATAATAATAATAATAATAATAATAATAATAATAATAATAATAATACTTATAATAATGAATTTCTTTCTAAATTAAAGCTTAGTTTTTCTAAGCAAAAATGATGCTTATTTTGTGTGTTATATGAGCGTTTTCTCATTTCTATGCAAGAGATCATCTGTGATCTGTGTTTTTAGGCAAGAAATTGAATAAAATTAATAACTCATTTTAAAACTGGTATAAAAACATTTACTATACAAAAGTTAATAATAATAATAATAATAATAATAATAATAATAATAATAATAATAATAATAATAGTAATAAAAGAAACAATAATAATAATAATAATAATAATAATAATAATATTAATAATAATAATAATGATAATAATACTTATAATAATAAATTTCTTTCTAAATTAAAGCTTAGTTTTTCTAAGCAAAAATGATGCTTATTTTGTGTTATCTGAGCGTTTTCTCATTTCTATGCAAGAGATCATCTGTGATCTGTGTTTTTAGGCAAGAAATTGTCTAAAATTAATAACTCATTTTAAAACTGGTATAAAAACATTTACTATACAAAAGTTATAATCGGTCTTTAATAATAATAATATTAATAATAATAATAATAATAATAATAATAATAATAATAATAATAATAGTAATAATAATAAAAATAATAGTAATAATAATAATAATAATAAAAATAAAAATAATAGTAGTAGTAAAAGTAAGCTTAGTTTTCTAAGCCAAAATGAAGCTTATTTTGTGTTATATGAGCGTTTTCTCATTTCTATGCAAAAGATCATGTGTGATCTGTGTTTTAAGTTGTGTCAGAATACGACGTTTTCTGTCTGTTTAATATAAGTTTTTAATAATAATAATAATAATAATAATAATAATAATAATAATAATAATAATAATAATAATAATAATAATAATAATAATAATAATAACAATAATAATAATAATAATAATAATAATAATAATAATAATAGTAATAGTAACAAAAGTAATAATAATAATAATACTTTTAAAAAGGAAAAATGAAGCTTATTTTGTGTGTTACATGAGCGTTTTCTCATTTTTATGCAAAAGATCATGTGTGATCTGTGTTTTTAGGCAATCTAAGCCATTTTATAGTTTTTAATATTTAACAAAAATTTGCTTTAAAATAAAATGTTTGAAAAACCGAAATTAAACTAAATTAATTGTGTCTAACACTTTAGTAGAGGAAAAAGGAGGAGACATAAAAGTCACTAAAGTCTTAAAGTTGTCTTTAGTCGTCATATTAATAACAATAACATTTATAATAACAATACTAGTAGTACTAAATTTGCTTATATGCAAGCGCTTAATTAAGGTAACAGTTTTTTTGTTTTTTGCCTATATCTCGAAAACAGTTACTCCTATCAATTTTTACTTTTTCACCAAAATTAAAGGTGATAAAATTTCCTACAAAATAGTTATTTGCATTTTTCATGTAGAACTAACCATAAGCGAGATATAAGTTTGAAAATAATTATTAATTAAAAAAAAGTGTTTTAACAGAAAATGTCTTGTGATTTAAAATACACTTAATTTGTTGGGTCCAATACTTTATTAGAAGAAAAAGGAGGTGACATAAAAGTCACTGAAATCTTCAGAGTCGTTTTTAAATGCTGCATTTTTGACTTCGTCTCAAACATTGAAAACTGAATTACATTTTTGTTCAGTAACAGTTACAGTTTTCTTATTGGTTTTTTGCTTATATCTCGAAAACAGTTACTCCTATCAAATTTTATCTTTCTTTTAAAATTAAAGCTGATAAAATTTCCAACAAAATAGTTATCTACATTTTTCTTGTAGGACCAAGCATAAACGAGTTATAGAGTTGGATATAAATAATATTTAACAAAAATTTGCTTTAAAATAAAATGCTTGAAAAACCAGAATTAAACTAAATTAATTGTGTCTAACACTTTAGTAGAGGAAAAAGGAGAAGACATAAAAGTCACTAAATGTTTCAGAGTCGTCTTTAGTCGTCATATTAATAACAATAAAATTAATAATAATAATACTAATAGTACTAAATTTGCTTATATGCAAACGCTTAATTAACGTAACATTTTTTTGGTTTCTTGCTTATATCTCGAAAACAGTTACTCCTATCAATTTTTATCTTTTTTTCAAAATTAAAGCTAATAAAATTTCCTACAAAATAGTTATTTGCATTTTTTTGTAGGACCAACCATAAGCGAGTTATAGAGTTGGATATAAATAATATTTAACAAAAATTTGCTTTAAAATAAAATGTTTGAAAAACCGAAATTAAACTAAATTAATTGAGTCTAACACTTTAGTAGAGGAAAAAGAAAAAGACATAAAAGTCACTAAAGGTTTCAGAGTTGTCTTTAGTTGTCATATTAATAACAATAACATTAATAATAATAATACTAATAGTACTAAATTTGCTTATATGCAAACGCTTAATTAAGGTAACAGTGTTTTGGTTTCTTGCTTATATCTCGAAAACAGTTACTCCTATCAATTTTTATCTTTTTACTAAAATTCAAGCTGATAAAATTTCCTACATAATAGTTATTTGCATTTTTCATGTAGGACTAACCATAAGCGAGATATATGATTGAAAATAATTAATATTTAAAAAAAAAGTGCTTTAACAGAAAATGTCTTGTGATTTAAAATACACTTAATTTATTAGGTCCAATACTTTATTAAAAAAAAAAGGGGGTGTCATATAAGTCACTGAAATCTTCAGAGTCGATTTTAAATGCTGCATTTTCGTCTTCGTCTCAAACATTGAAAACTGAATTACATTTTTGTTCTGAAACGGTAACAGTTTTTACTTTGGTTTTTTGCTTATATCTCGAAAACAGTTACTCCTATCAATTTTTATCTTTCTTTCAAAATTAAAGCTGATAACATTTCCTACAAAATAGTTATTTGCATTTTTCTTGTAGGACCAACCATAAGCGAGTTATAGAGTTGGATATAAATAATATTTAACAAAAATTTGCTTTAAAATAAAATGTTTGAAAAACTGAAATTAAACTAATTTAACTGTGTCTAACACTTTAGTAGAGAAAAAAGGAAAAGACATAAAAGTCACTAAAGGTTTCAGAGTTGTCTTTAGTTGTCATATTAATAACAATAACATTAATAATAATAATACTAATAGTACTAAATTTGCTTATATGCAAACGCTTAATTAAGGTAACAGTGTTTTGGTTTCTTGCTTATATCTCGAAAACAGTTACTCCTATCAATTTTTATCTTTTTACTAAAATTCAAGCTGATAAAATTTCCTACAAAATAGTTATTTGCATTTTTCATGTAGGACTAACCATAAGCGAGATATATGATTGAAAATAATTAATATTTAAAAAAAAAGTGCTTTAACAGAAAATGTCTTGTGATTTAAAATACACTTAATTTATTGGGTCCAATACTTTATTAGAAGAAAAAGGAAGTGACATAAAAGTCACTGAAGTCTTCAGAGTCGTTTTTAAATGCTGCAGTTTCGTCTTCGTCTCAAACATTGAAAACCGAATTACATTTTTGTTCAGTAACAGTCACAGTTTTCTTATTGGTTTTTTGCTTATATCTCGAAAACAGTTACTCCTATTAATTTTTATCTTTCTTTCAAAATTAAAGCTGATAAAATTTCCTACAAAATAGTTTTTTGCATTTTTCTTGTAGGACCAACCATAAGCGAGTTATAGAGTTGGATATAAATAATATTTAACAAAAATTTGCTTTAAAATAAAATGTTTGAAAAACTGAAATTAAACTAATTTAATTGTGTCTAACACTTTAGTATAGGAAAAAGAAGAAGACATAAAAGTCACTAAAAGTTTCAAAGTTGTCTTTAATCGTCATATTAATAACAATAACATTAATAATAATAATACTAATAGTACTAAATTTGCTTATATGCAAACGCTTAATTAAGGTAACAGTGTTTTGGTTTCTTGCTCATATCTCGAAAACAGTTACTCCTATCAATTTTTATCTTTTTACTAAAATTCAAGCTGATAAAATTTCCTACAAAATAGTTATTTGCATTTTTTGTGTAGGACTAACCATAAGCGAGATATAAGATTGAAAATAATTAATATTTAAAAAAGAAGTGCTTTAACAGAAAATGTCTTGTGATTTAAAATACACTTAATTTATTAGGTCCAATACTTTATTAAAAAAAAAGGGGGTGACATATAAGTCACTGAAGTCTTCAGAGTCGATTTTAAATGCTGCATTTTCGTCTTCGTCTCAAACATTGAAAACTGAATTACATTTTTGTTCTGAAACGGTAACAGTTTTTACTTTGGTTTTTTGCTTATATCTCGAAAACAGTTACTCCTATCAATTTTTATCTTTCTTTCAAAATTAAAGCTGATAACATTTCCTACAAAATAGTTATTTGCATTTTTCTTGTAGGACCAACCATAAGCGAGTTATAAAGTTGGATATAAATAATATTTAACAAAAACTTGCTTAAAAATAAAATGTTTGAAATACTGAAATTAAACTAAATTAATTGTGTCTAACACTTTAGTAGAAAAAAAAGAAAAAGACATAAAAGTCACCAAAGTCTTCAGAATCGTTTTTAGTCGTCATATTAATAACAATAACATTAATAATAATAATACTAATAGTACTAAATCTGCTTATATGCAAGCGCTTTATTAAGGTAACAGTTTTTTGGTTTCTTGCTTATATCTCGAAAACAGTTACTCCTATGAATTTTTGTCTTTCTTTCAAAATTAAAGCTGATAAAATATTCTACAAAATAGTTATTTGCATTTTTCTTGTAGGACCAACCATAAGCGAGTTATAGAGTTGGATATAAATAATATTTAATAAAAATTTGCTTTAAAATAAAATGTTTGAAAAACTGAAATTAAACTAATTTAACTGTGTCTAACACTTTAGTAGAGAAAAAAGGAAAAGACATAAAAGTCACTAAAGGTTTCAGAGTTGTCTTTAGTTGTCATATTAATAACAATAACATTAATAATAATAATACTAATAGTACTAAATTTGCTTATATGCAAACGCTTAATTAAGGTAACAGTGTTTTGGTTTCTTGCTTATATCTCGAAAACAGTTACTCCTATTAATTTTTATCTTTTTACTAAAATTCAAGCTGATAAAATTTCCTACAAAATAGTTATTTGCATTTTTCATGTAGGACTAACCATAAGCGAGATATATGATTGAAAATAATTAATATTTAAAAAAAAAAGTGCTTTAACAGAAAATGTCTTGTGATTTAAAATACACTTAATTTATTGGGTCCAATACTTTATTAGAAGAAAAAGGAAGTGACATAAAAGTCACTGAAGTCTTCAGAGTCGTTTTTAAATGCTGCAGTTTCGTCTTCGTCTCAAACATTGAAAACCGAATTACATTTTTGTTCAGTAACAGTCACAGTTTTCTTATTGGTTTTTTGCTTATATCTCGAAAACAGTTACTCCTATCAATTTTTATCTTTTTTTCATAATTAAAGCTGATAAAATTTCCTACAAAATAGTTATTTGCATTTTTCTTGTAGGACCAACCATAAGCGAGTTATAGAGTTGGATATAAATAATATTTAACAAAAATTTGCTTTAAAATAAAATGTTCGAAAAACTGAAATTAAACTAATTTAATTGTGTCTAACACTTTAGTAGAGGAAAAAGAAGAAGACATAAAAGTCACTAAAGGTTTCAAAGTTGTCTTTAATCGTAATATTAATAACAATAACATTAATAATAATAATAATACTAATAGTACTAAATTTGCTTATATGCAAACGCTTAATTAAGGTAACAGTGTTTTGGTTTCTTGCTTATATCTCGAAAACAGTTACTCCTATCAATTTTTATCTTTTTACTAAAATTCAAGCTGATCAAATTTCCTACAAAATAGTTATTTGCATTTTTCTTGTAGGACCAACCATAAGCGAGTTATAGAGTTGGATATAAATAATATTTAACAAAAATTTGCTTTAAAATAAAATGTTTGAAAAACTGAAATTAAACTAATTTAATTGTGTCTAACACTTTAGTAGAGGAAAAAGAAGAAGACATAAAAGTCACTAAAGGTTTCAAAGTTGTCTTTAATCGTCATATTAATAACAATAACATTAATAATAATAATACTAATAGTACTAAATTTGCTTATATGCAAACGCTTAATTAAGGTAACAGTGTTTTGGTTTCTTGCTCATATCTCGAAAACAGTTACTTTTATCAATTTTTATTTTTTTACTAAAATTTAAGCTGATAAAATTTCCTACAAAATAGTTATTTGCATTTTTTATGTAGGACTAACCATAAGCGAGATATAAGATTGAAAATAATTAATATTTAAAAAAGAAGTGCTTTAACAGAAAATGTCTTGTGATTTAAAATACACTTAATTTATTAGGTCCAATACTTTATTAAAAAAAAAAGGGGATGACATATAAGTCACTGAAGTCTTCAGAGTCGATTTTAAATGCTGCATTTTCGTCTTCGTCTCAAACATTGAAAACTGAATTACATTTTTGTTCTGAAACGGTAACAGTTTTTACTTTGGTTTTTTGCTTATATCTCGAAAACAGTTACTCCTATCAATTTTTATCTTTTTTTCAAAATTAAAGCTGATAACATTTTCTACAAAATAGTTATTTGCATTTTTCTTGTAGGACCAACCATAAGCGAGTTATAAAGTTGGATATAAATAATATTTAACAAAAACTTGCTTAAAAATAAAATGTTTGAAATACTGAAATTAAACTAAATTAATTGTGTCTAACACTTTAGTAGAGAAAAAAGAAAAAGACATAAAAGTCACCAAAGTCTTCAGAATCGTTTTTAGTCGTCATATTAATAACAATAACATTAATAATAATAATACTAATAGTACTAAATCTGCTTATATGCAAGCGCTTTATTAAGGTAACAGTTTTTTGGTTTCTTGCTTATATCTCGAAAACAGTTACTCCTATGAATTTTTGTCTTTCTTTCAAAATTAAAGCTGATAAAATATTCTACAAAATAGTTATTTGCATTTTTCTTGTAGGACCAACCATAAGCGAGTTATAGAGTTGGATATAAATAATATTTAACAAAAATTTGCTTTAAAATAAAGTGTTTGAAAAACTGAAATTAAACTAATTTTACTGTTTCTAACACTTTAGTAGAGAAAAAACGAAAAGACATAAAAGTCACTAAAAGTTTCAGAGTTGTCTTTAGTTGTCATATTAATAACAATAACATTAATAATAATAATACTAATAGTTCTAAATTTGCTTATATGCAAACGCTTAATTAAGGTAACAGTGTTTTGGTTTCTTGCTTATATCTCGAAAACAGTTACTCCTATAAATTTTTATCTCTTTACTAAAATTCAAGCTGATAAAATTTCCTACAAAATAGTTATTTGCATTTTTCATGTAGGACTAACCATAAGCGAGATATATGATTGAAAATAATTAATATTTAAAAAAAAGTGCTTTAACAGAAAATGTCTTGTGATTTAAAATACACTTAATTTATTGGGTCCAATACTTTATTAGAAGAAAAAGGAAGTGACATAAAAGTCACTGAAGTCTTCAGAGTCGTTTTTAAATGCTGCAGTTTCGTCTTCGTCTCAAACATTGAAAACCGAATTACATTTTTGTTCAGTAACAGTCACAGTTTTCTTATTGGTTTTTTGCTTATATCTCGAAAACAGTTACTCCTATCAATTTTTATCTTTCTTTCAAAATTAAAGCTGATAAAATTTCCTACAAAATAGTTATTTGCATTTTTCTTGTACGACCAACCATAAGCGAGTTATAGAGTTGGATATAAATAATATTTAACAAAAATTTGCTTTAAAATAAAATGTTTGAAAAACTGAAATTAAACTAATTTAATTGTGTCTAACACTTTAGTAGAGGAAAAAGAAGAAGACATAAAAGTCACTAAAGGTTTCAAAGTTGTCTTTAATCGTCATATTAATAACAATAACATTAATAATAATAATACTAATAGTACTAAATTTGCTAATATGCAAACGCTTAATTAAGGTAACAGTGTTTTGGTTTCTTGCTCATATCTCGAAAACAGTTACTCCTATCAACTTTTATCTTTTTACTAAAATTCAAGCTGATAAAATTTCCTACAAAATAATTATTTGCATTTTTTATGTAGGACTAACTATAAGCGAGATATAAGATTGAAAATAATTAATATTTAAAAAAGAAGTGCTTTAACAGAAAATGTCTTGTGATTTAAAATACACTTAATTTATTAGGTCCAATACTTTATTAGAAAAAAAGGGGGTGACATATAAGTCACTGAAGTCTTCAGAGTCGATTTTAAATGCTGCATTTTCGTCTTCGTCTCAAACATTGAAAACTGAATTAGATTTTTGTTCTGAAACGGTAACAGTTTTTACATTGGTTTTTTGCTTATATCTCGAAAACAGTTACTTCTATCAATTTTTATCTTTCTTTCAAAATTAAAGCTGATAACATTTCCTACAAAATAGTTATTTGCATTTTTCTTGTAGGACAAACCATAAGCGAGTTATAAAGTTGGATATAAATAATATTTAACAAAAACTTGCTTAAAAATAAAATGTTTGAAATACTGAAATTAAACTAAATTAATTGTGTCTAACACTTTAGTAGAGAAAAAAGAAAAAGACATAAAAGTCACCAAAGTCTTCAGAATCGTTTTTAGTCGTCATATTAATAACAATAACATTAATAATAATAATACTAATAGTACTAAATCTGCTTCTATGCAAGCGCTTTATTAAGGTAACAGTTTTTTGGTTTCTTGCTTATATCTCGAAAACAGTTACTCCTATGAATTTTTGTCTTTCTTTCAAAATTAAAGCTGATAAAATATTCTACAAAATAGTTATTTGCATTTTTCTTGTAGGATCAACCATAAGCGAGTTATAGAGTTGGATATAAATAATATTTAACAAAAATTTGCTTTAAAATAAAATGTTTGAAAAACTGAAATTAAACTAATTTAACTGTGACTAACACTTTAGTAGAGAAAAAAGGAAAAGACATAAAAGTCACTAAAGGTTTCAGAGTTTTTTTTAGTTGTCATATTAATAACAATAACATTAATAATAATAATACTAATAGTACTAAATTTGCTTATATGCAAACGCTTAATTAAGGTAACAGTGTTTTGGTTTCTTGCTTATATCTCGAAAACAGTTACTCCTATCAATTTTTATCTTTTTACTAAAATTCAAGCTGATAAAATTTCCTACAAAATAGTTATTTGCATTTTTTATGTAGGACTAACCATAAGCGATATAAGATTGAAAATAATTAATATTTAAAAAAGAAGTGCTTTAACAGAAAATGTCTTGTGATTTAAAATACACTTAATTTATTGGGTCCAATACTTTATTAGAAGAAAAAGGAAGTGACATAAAAGTCACTGAAGTCTTCAGAGTCGTTTTTAAATGCTGCAGTTTCGTCTTCGTCTCAAACATTGAAAACCGAATTACATTTTTGTTCAGTAACAGTCACAGTTTTCTTATTGGTTTTTTGCTTATATCTCGAAAACAGTTACTCCTATCAATTTTTATCTCTCTTTCAAAATTAAAGCTGATAAAATTTCCTACAAAATAGTTATTTGCATTTTTCTTGTAGGACCAACCATAAGCGAGTTATAGAGTTGGATATAAATAATATTTAACAAAAATTTGCTTTAAAATAAAATGTTTGAAAAACTGAAATTAAACTAATTTAATTGTGTCTAACACTTTAGTAGAGGAAAAAGAAGACGACATAAAAGTCACTAAAGGTTTCAAAGTTGTCTTTAATCGTCATATTAATAACAATAACATTAATAATAATAATACTAATAGAACTAAATTTGCTTATATGCAAACGCTTAATTAAGGTAACAGTGTTTTGGTTTCTTGCTCATATCTCGAAAACAGTTACTCCTATCAATTTTTATCTTTTTACTAAAATTCAAGCTGATAAAATTTCCTACAAAATAGTTATTTGCATTTTTTATGTAGGACTAACCATAAGCGATATAAGATTGAAAATAATTAATATTTAAAAAAGAAGTGCTTTAACAGAAAATGTCTTGTGATTTAAAATACACTTAATTTATTGGGTCCAATACTTTATTAGAAGAAAAAGGAAGTGACATAAAAGTCACTGAAGTCTTCAGAGTCGTTTTTAAATGCTGCAGTTTCGTCTTCGTCTCAAACATTGAAAACCGAATTACATTTTTGTTCAGTAACAGTCACAGTTTTCTTATTGGTTTTTTGCTTATATCTCGAAAACAGTTACTCCTATCAATTTTTATCTCTCTTTCAAAATTAAAGCTGATAAAATTTCCTACAAAATAGTTATTTGCATTTTTCTTGTAGGACCAACCATAAGCGAGTTATAGAGTTGGATATAAATAATATTTAACAAAAATTTGCTTTAAAATAAAATGTTTGAAAAACTGAAATTAAACTAATTTAATTGTGTCTAACACTTTAGTAGAGGAAAAAGAAGACGACATAAAAGTCACTAAAGGTTTCAAAGTTGTCTTTAATCGTCATATTAATAACAATAACATTAATAATAATAATACTAATAGAACTAAATTTGCTTATATGCAAACGCTTAATTAAGGTAACAGTGTTTTGGTTTCTTGCTCATATCTCGAAAACAGTTACTCCTATCAATTTTTATCTTTTTACTAAAATTCAAGCTGATAAAATTTCCTACAAAATAGTTATTTGCATTTTTTATGTAGGACTAACCATAAGCGAGATATAAGATTGAAAATAATTAATATTTAAAAAAGAAGTGCTTTAACAGAAAATGTCTTGTGATTTAAAATACACTTAATTTATTAGGTCCAATACTTTATTAGAAAAAAAAGGGGGTGACATATAAGTCACTGAAGTCTTCAGAGTCGATTTTAAATGCTGCATTTTCGTCTTCGTCTCAAACATTGAAAACTAAATTACATTTTTGTTCTGAAAGGGTAACAGTTTTTACTTTGGTTTTTTGCTTATATCTCGAAAACAGTTACTCCTATCAATTTTTATCTTTCTTTCAAAATTAAAGCTGATAACATTTCCTACAAAATAGTTATTTGCATTTTTCTTGTAGGACCAACCATAAGCGAGTTATAAAGTTGGATATAAATAATATTTAACAAAAACTTGCTTAAAAATAAAATGTTTGAAATACTGAAATTAAACTAAATTAATTGTGTCTAACACTTTAGTAGAGAAAAAAGAAAAAGACATAAAAGTCACCAAAGTCTTCAGAATCGTTTTTAGTCGTCATATTAATAACAATAACATTAATAATAATAATACTAACAGTTAAATCTGCTTATATGCAAGCGCTTTATTAAGGTAACAGTTTTTTGGTTTCTTGCTTATATCTCAAAAACAGTTACTCCTATGAATTTTTGTCTTTCTTTCAAAATTAAAGCTGATAAAATATTCTACAAAATAGTTATTTGCATTTTTCTTGTAGGACCAACCATAAGCGAGTTATAGAGTTGGATATAAATAATATATAACAAAAATTTGCTTTAAAATAAAATGTTTGAAAAACTAAAATTAAACTAATTTAACTGTGTCTAACACTTTAGTAGAGGAAAAAGGAAAAGACATAAAAGTCACTAAAGGTTTCAGAGTTGTCTTTAGTTGTCATATTAATAACAATAACATTAATAATAATAATACTAATAGTACTAAATTTGCTTATATGCAAACGCCTAATTAAGGTAACAGTGTTTTGGTTTCTTGCTTATATCTCGAAAACAGTTACTCCTATCAATTTTTATCTTTTTACTAAAATTCAAGCTGATAAAATTTTCTACAAAATAGTTATTTGCATTTTTCATGTAGGACTAACCATAAGCGAGATATAAGTTTGAAAATAATTAATATTTAAAAAAAAGTGCTTTAACAGAAAATGTCTTGTGATTTAAAATACACTTAATTTATTAGGTCCAATACTTTATTAGAAGAAAAAGGGGGTGACATATAAGTCACTGAAGTCTTCAGAGTCGATTGTAAATGCTGCATTTTCGTCTTCGTCTCAAACATTGAAAACTGAATTACATTTTTGTTCTGAAACGGTAACAGTTTTCACTTTGGTTTTTTGCTTATATCTCGAAAACAATTACTCCTATCAGTTTTTATCTTTTTTTCAAAATAAAGCTGATAAAATTTCCTACAAAATAGTTATTTGCATTTTTCTTGTAGGATCAACCATCAGCGAGTTATAAAGTTGGATATAAATAACATTTAACAAAAACTTGCTTAAAAATTAAATGTTTGAAATACTGAAATTAAACTAAATTAATTGTGTCTAACACTTTAGTAGAGAAAAAAGAAAAAGACATAAAAGTTACCAAAGTCTTCAGAATCGTTTTTAGTCGTCATATTAATAACAACAACATTAATAATAATAATACTAATAGTACTAAATCTGCTTATATGCAAGCGCTTTATTAAGGTAACAGTTTTTTGGTTTCTTGCTTATATCTCGAAAACAGTTACTCCTATGAATTTTTGTCTTTCTTTCAAAATTAATGCTGATAAAATATTCTACAAAATAGTTATTTGCATTTTTCTTGTAGGACCAACCATAAGCGAGTTATAGAGTTGGATATAAATAATATTTAACACTACTAAAGTGTTAGACACAATTAATTTAGTTTAATTTCAGTATTTCAAACATTTAATTTTTAAGCAAGTTTTTGTTAAATATTATTTATATCCAACTTTATAACTCGCTTATGGTTGGTCCTACAAGAAAAATGCAAATAATTATTTTGTAGGAAATTTTATCAGCTTTATTTAAAAAAAAAAATAAAAACTGATAGGAGTAATTGCTTTCGAGATATAAGCAAAAAACCAAAGTGAAAACTGTTACCGTTTCAGAACAAAAATGTAATTCAGTCTTCAATGTTTGAGACGAAGACGAAAATGCAGCATTTAAAATCGACTCTGAAGACTTCAGTGACTTATATGTCACCCTCTTTTTCTTCTAATAAAGTATTGGACCTAATAAATTAAGTGTATTTTAAATCACAAGACATTTTCTGTTAAAGCACTTTTTTTTTAAATATTAATTATTTTCAAACTTATATCTCGCTTATGGTTAGTCCTACATGAGAAATGCAAATAACTATTTTGTAGGAAATTTTATCAGCTTGAATTTTAGTAAAAAAATAAAAATTGATAGGAGTAACTGTTTTCGAGATATAAGCAAGAAACCAAAACACTGTTACCTTAATTAAGCGTTTGCATATAAGCAAATATAGTACTATTAGTATTATTATTATTAATGTTATTGTTATTAATATGACAACTAAAGACAACTCTGAAACCTTTAGTGACTTTTATGTCTTTTCCTTTTTCTTCTACTAAAGTGTTAGACACAGTTAAATTAGTTTAATTTCAGTTTTTCAAACATTTTATTTTAAAGCAAATTTTTGTTATATATTATTTATATCCAACTCTATAACTCGCTTATGGTTGGTCCTACAAGAAAAATGTAAATAACTATTTTGTAGAATATTTTATCAGCTTTAATTTTGAAAGAAAGACAAAAATTCATAGGAGTAACTGTTTTCGAGATATAAGCAAGAAACCAAAAAACTGTTACCTTAATAAAGCGCTTGCATATAAGCAGATTTAGTACTGTTAGTATTATTATTATTAATGTTATTGTTATTAATATGACGACTAAAAACGATTCTGAAGACTTTGGTGACTTTTATGTCTTTTTCTTTTTTCTCTACTAAAGTGTTAGACACAATTAATTTAGTTTAATTTCAGTATTTCAAACATTTTATTTTTAAGCAAGTTTTTGTTAAATATTATTTATATCCAACTTTATAACTCGCTTATGGTTGGTCCTACAAGAAAAATGCAAATAACTATTTTGTAGGAAATGTTATCAGCTTTAATTTTGAAAGAAAGATAAAAATTGATAGGAGTAACTGTTTTCGAGATATAAGCAAAAAACCAAAGTAAAAACTGTTACCGTTTCAGAACAAAAATGTAATTCAGTTTTCAATGTTTGAGACGAAGACGAAAATGCAGCATTTAAAATCGACTCTGAAGACTTCAGTGACTTATACGTCACCCCCTTTTTTTTCTAATAAAGTATTGGACCTAATAAATTAAGTGTATTTTAAATCACAAGACATTTTCTGTTAAAGCACTTCTTTTTTAAATATTAATTATTTTCAATCTTATATCTCGCTTATGGTTATTCCTACATAAAAAATGCAAATAACTATTTTGTAGGAAATTTTATCAGCTTGAATTTTAGTAAAAAGATAAAAATTGATAGGAGTAACTGTTTTCGAGATATAAGCAAGAAACCAAAACACTGTTACCTTAATTAAGCGTTTGCATATAAGCAAATTTAGTACTATTAGTATTATTATTATTAATGTTATTGTTATTAATATGACGATTAAAGACAACTTTGAAACCTTTAGTAACTTTTATGTCTTCTTCTTTTTCCTCTACTAAAGTGTTAGACACAATTAAATTAGTTTAATTTCAGTTTTTCAAACATTTTATTTTAAAGCAAATTTTTGTTAAATATTATTTATATCCAACTCTATAACTCGCTTATGGTTGGTCCTACAAGAAAAATGCAAATAACTATTTTGTAGGAAATTTTATCAGCTTTAATTTTGAAAGAAAGATAAAAATTGATAGGAGTAACTGTTTTCGAGATATAAGCAAAAAACCAATAAGAAAACTGTGACTGTTACTGAACAAAAATGTAATTCGGTTTTCAATGTTTGAGACGAAGACGAAACTGCAGCATTTAAAAACGACTCTGAAGACTTCAGTGACTTTTATGTCACTTCCATTTTCTTCTAATAAAGTATTGGACCCAATAAATTAAGTGTATTTTAAATCACAAGACATTTTCTGTTAAAGCACTTTTTTTTTAAATATTAATTATTTTCAATCATATATCTCGCTTATGGTTAGTCTTACATGAAAAATGCAAATAACTATTTTGTAGGAAATTTTATCAGCTTGAATTTTAGTAAAAAGATAAAAATTGATAGGAGTAACCGTTTTCGAGATATAAGCAAGAAACCAAAACACTGTTACCTTAATTAAGCGTTTGCATATAAGCAAATTTAGTACTATTAGTATTATTATTATTAATGTTATTGTTATTAATATGACAACTAAAGACAACTCTGAAACCTTTAGTGACTTTTATGTCTTTTCCTTTTTTCTCTACTAAAGTGTTAGACACAGTTAAATTAGTTTAATTTCAGTTTTTCAAACATTTTATTTTAAAGCAAATTTTTGTTAAATATTATTTATATCCAACTCTATAACTCGCTTATGGTTGGTCCTACAAGAAAAATGCAAATAACTATTCTGTAGAATATTTTATCAGCTTTAATTTTGAAAGAAAGACTAAAATTTATAGGAGTAACTGTTTTCGAGATATAAGCAAGAAACCAAAAAACTGTTACCTTAATAAAGCGCTTGCATATAAGCAGATTTAGTACTATTAGTATTATTATTATTAATGTTATTGTTATTAATATGACGACTAAAAACGATTCTGAAGACTTTGGTGACTTTTATGTCCTTTTCTTTTTTCTCTACTAAAGTGTTAGACACAATTAATTTAGTTTAATTTCAGTATTTCAAACATTTTATTTTTAAGCAAGTTTTTGTTAAATATTATTTATATCCAACTTTATAACTCGCTTATGGTTGGTCCTACAAGAAAAATGCAAATAACTATTTTGTAGGAAATGTTATCTGCTTTAATTTTGAAAGAAAGATAAAAATTGATAGGAGTAACTGTTTTCGAGATATAAGCAAGAAACCAAAAAACTGTTACCTTAATTAAGCGCTTACATATAAGCAAATTTAATAATATTAGTATTATTAATATTAATGTTATTGTTATTAATATGACGACTAAAAACGACTCTCAAGACTTTGGTGACTTTTATGTCTTCTCGTTTTTCCTCTACTAAAGTGTTAGTCTTAATTTAGTTTAATTTCGGTTTTTCAAACATTTTATTTTAAAGCAAATTTTTGTTAAAGATTATTTATATCCAACTCTATAACTCGCTTATGGTTGGTCCTACAAAAAAATGCAAATAACTATTTTGTAGGAAATTTTATCAGCTTTAATTTTGAAAAAAAGATAAAAATTGATTGGAGTAACTGTTTTCGAGATATAAGCAAGAAACCAAAAAACTGTTACCTTAATTAAGCGTTTGCATATAAGCAAATTTAGTACTATTAGTATTATTATTATTAATGTTATTGTTATTAATATGACGACTAAAAACGATTCTGAAGACTTTGGTGACTTTTATGTCCTTTTCTTTTTTCTCTACTAAAGTGTTAGACACAATTAATTTAGTTTAATTTCAGTATTTCAAACATTTTATTTTTAAGCAAGTTTTTGTTAAATATTATTTATATCCAACTTTATAACTCGCTTATGGTTGGTCCTACAAGAAAAATGCAAATAACTATTTTGTAGGAAATGTTATCTGCTTTAATTTTGAAAGAAAGATAAAAATTGATAGGAGTAACTGTTTTCGAGATATAAGCAAGAAACCAAAAAACTGTTACCTTAATTAAGCGCTTACATATAAGCAAATTTAATAATATTAGTATTATTAATATTAATGTTATTGTTATTAATATGACGACTAAAAACGACTCTCAAGACTTTGGTGACTTTTATGTCTTCTCGTTTTTCCTCTACTAAAGTGTTAGTCTTAATTTAGTTTAATTTCGGTTTTTCAAACATTTTATTTTAAAGCAAATTTTTGTTAAAGATTATTTATATCCAACTCTATAACTCGCTTATGGTTGGTCCTACAAAAAAATGCAAATAACTATTTTGTAGGAAATTTTATCAGCTTTAATTTTGAAAAAAAGATAAAAATTGATTGGAGTAACTGTTTTCGAGATATAAGCAAGAAACCAAAAAACTGTTACCTTAATTAAGCGTTTGCATATAAGCAAATTTAGTACTATTAGTATTATTATTATTAATGTTATTGTTATTAATATGACGACTAAAGACGACTCTGAAACATTTAGTGACTTTTATGTCTTCTCCTTTTTCCTCTACTAAAGTGTTAGACACAATTAATTTAGTTTAATTCCGGTTTTTCAAGCATTTTATTTTAAACCAAATTTTTGTTAAATATTATTTATATCCAACTCTATAACTCGTTTATGCTTGGTCCTACAAGAAAAATGTGAATAACTATTTTGTTGGAAATTTTATCAGCTTTAATTTTGAAAGAAAGATAAAATTTGATAGGAGGAACTGTTTTCGAGATATAAGCAAAAAACCAATAAGAAAACTGTAACTGTTACTGAACAAAAATGAAATTCAGTTTTCAATGTTTGAGATTTAGACAAAAATGCAGCATTTAAAAACGACTCTGAAGACTTCAGTGACTTTTATGTCACCTCCTTTTTCTTCTAATAAAGTATTGGACCCAATAAATTAAGTGTATTTTAAATCACAAGACATTTTCTGTTTTTTTAATTATTAATTATTTTCAAACTTACATCTCGCTTATGGTTAGTTCTACATGAAAAATGCAAATAACTATTTTGTAGAAAATTTTATCACCTTTAATTTTGGTGAAAAAATAAAAATTGATAGGAGTAACTGTTTTCGAGAAATAAGCAAAAAACAAAAAAACTGTTACCTTAATTAAGCGCTTGCATATAAGCAAATTTAGTACTACTAGTATTGTTATTATAAATGTTATTGTTATTAATATGACGACTAAAGACAACTCTAAGACTTTAGTGACTTTTATGTCTCCTCCTTTTTCCTCTACTAAAGTGTTAGACGCAATTAATTTAGTTTAATTTCAGTTTTTCAAACATTTTATTTTAAAGCAAATTTTTGTTAAATATTAAAAACTATAAAATGGCTTAGATTGCCTAAAAACACAGATCACACATAATCTTTTGCATAGAAATGAGAAAACGCTCAGATAACACAAAATAAGCATCATTTTTGCTTAGAAAAACTAAGCTTTAATTTAGAAAGAAATTTATTATTATAAGTATTATTATCATTATTATTATTATTATTATTATTATTATTATTATTATTATTACTTTTATTATTATTATTATTATTATTATTATTATTATTATTATTATTATTATTATTATTATTATTACTATTATTATTATTAATATTATTTTTATTATTATTATTATTGTTATTATTATTATTATTATTATTAAAAAATTGTATTAAACAGACAGAAAACGTCGTATTCTGACACAAAAAAACGAATTACGTTATAGACTTGACGAGAACGGCGTATTTCGGACTCTTATAGGACTCTTATAGGGTCAAAAAGTATCAGTTTGGATTAAAACAAATTATTTTTGTTGACTCTCAGTCTGAATTGTTCATCAGTTCAAACAAAAACGGCTTATTTTAGACGATCTTTTGCTTTGAACAAAAAAACTTACATCGAACAGACTAAAAACGTATTAATCTGGCATAAAAGAGCAATTTATGTATCACTTTGGATAAAGGCAGCTAATCCTATTCGTTTCATTGCTTAAAATAGACAAAATTGTTAATAAATCTAACAAAAACGCTGTATTCTAGCACAAAATACTAATTACATTATAGTTTCGACGAGAATAGCTTATTTGGAATGATTCATGCTTCCAAACGAGTAAATTTTTATTAAACAGATGCCAAACATCATGTTTTGTCCTATAAAGACATTTTATATTGCAGTTTGTATTAAAACAAAATATTTTCGTTGATTCTTTGTTAGAAGCAGCAAACCAAACATTAAAGAATCTGAAAACTTTGTATTCGGACACAAACCACCGAATTTTGTATCAGTTTAGACAAAAACCGTTGATTGTCGACAATATTTTGCTTTGAACAAGAAAACTTATATCAAACTGACTAAAAACGTCTTATTTTAGCACAAAACAAAAGATTTGCGTTATAGTCTTAACGAGAGCTGTTAATTTCAAACGGTTCTATGCTTTGAAACGAGTAAACTTTCACTGTACAGAGGAAAAACATCTTATTTCGCCTTTTAAAAACGATTCATGCCACAGTTTGGATAAAAACCAATTATTTTCGTTAATTCATTGTTACAAACATAAACCTTACATCAAAGTAACTGAAAACCCCTTATTTAGGCACAGAAATTGGAATTACGTTTCACTCTGGACAAAAACTGTTTACTTTAGACGATCCTTTGTTTTGAATACAAAAACTTACATTAAAAAGATTAAAAACGTCTTATTCTGGCTGAAAACTGCAAATTATATATTACTCTAGATAAAAGCAATTTATCCTGATTACTCCTTTACTTAGAATAGAGTAAACTTGTATAAAACTTAATAAAAACTTTAAATTTCGTCTCAAAGAAATAATTTACGTTATAGTTTTGACCAGCACTGTTTATTTCAAACGATTTTATGATTCGAAACTAATGAACTTTTATGGGGCAGATGCAAAACCACATATTACCATATAAAGCGTTGTTTTAAAGCAAATTATTACCTTTTGCAACAAGAAATTTCACGTCAAAGAAACTGAAAACTTCGTATCCATACATAAATATCGAATTACGTATCAGTTTAGGCAAATACAGCTTATTTTAAACGATTCCTTGCTATAAACAAGAAAAATTTTATCAAGCATATTGAAAACGTCTTATTCTCGAAAATAAGAGCAAATTATGTATCAGTTTTAACAAAAGCGGATTACTCTGTTTGATTCTATGCTTAGAGTAGAGTAAACTACTATAAAACGTAATGAAAACTCTATATTCAAGCTCAAAAGAACAAATTACGTTATAGTTTTGACTAAAAAAAAATATTTCGGACGATTACATACTTCGAAGTAAGCAAACTTTAATTGAACAAGTGCAAAAGCTAATACTTTGCTTTAAAATAACAATTTATGTGGTAAAATGGTATTTTGCATCTGTCCTATAAAAGTTTACTCGTTTCGCTTCATTGAATCATTCGAAATAAATTATTTTGACACAACAACAACGAAAATAATTTGTTTTTGTTTAAACTGTAACATAAGTCGCTTTTATAAAACGAACTAAGACGTTTGGCTTCTGTTTAGTGAAAGTTTTCTCGTTTGGGGGCATAAAATCGTTTGAAATTAAGAGTTCTGGTCAAAACTATAACGTAAATTATTTCTTTGTATCACTTTAAAGATTTGCGTTATAGTCTTGACGAGAACTGTTAATTTCAAACGATTCTATGCTTTGAAACCAGTATACTTTCACTGAACAGAGGCAAAACGTCTAATTTCGCTTTTAAAAAACGATTTATGTCACAGAAAATCAAATTACGTTTCAGTCTAGACACAAATTGCTTATTTTAGACGATTCTTTCTTTTGAACACGAAAACTTACATTAAAAAGATTAAAAACGTCTTATTCTGGCTCAAAACTGCAAATTATGTATTACTTTGGATAAAAGTAGTTTATCCCGATTACTCCTTTGCTTAGAATAGAGCAAACTTGTATAAAACTTAATGAAAACTTTAAATTTCGTCTCAAAGAAATAATTTACGTTATAGTTTTGACCAGAACTGTTAATTTCAAACGATTTTATGCCCCCAAACGAGAAAACTTTCACTAAACAGATGCCAAACGCCTTAGTTCGTTTTATAAAAACGACATGTTACAGTTTGAACAAAAAAATTATTTTCGTTGTTGTGTCAAAATAATTTATTTCGAATGATTCAATGGAGCGAAACGTGTAAACTTTTATAGGACAGATGCAAAATACCATATTACCACTTAAATCATTATTTTAAAGCTTGTTCAATTAAAGTTTGCTTACTTCGAAGTATGTAGTCGTCCGAAATAATTTTTTTTTGTCAAAACTATAACGTAATTTGTTCTTTTGAGCTTGAATATAGAGTTTTCATTACGTTTTATAGTAGTTTACTCTACTCTAAGCATAGAATCAAACAGAGTAATCCGCTTTTGTTAAAACTGATATATAATTTGCTCTTATTTTCGAGAATAAGACATTTTCAATATGTTTGATAAAATTTTTCTTGTTTATAGCAAGGAATAGTTTAAAATAAGCTGTATTTGCCTAAACTGATACGTAATTCGATATTTGTGCATGGATACGATGTTTTCAGTTTATTTGACGTGTGAAATTTCTTGTTGCAAAAGGTAATAATTTGCTTTAAAACAACGCTTTATATGGTAATATGTGGTTTTGCATCTGCCCCATACAAGTTCATTAGTTTCGAATCATAAAATCGTTTGAAATAAACAGTGCTGGTCAAAACTATAACGTAAATTATTTCTTTGAGACGAAATTTAAAGTTTTCATTAAGTTTTATACAAGTTTACTCTATTCTAAGTAAAGGAGTAATCAGGATAAATTGCTTTTATCTAGAGTAATATATAATTTGCAGTTTTCAGCCAGAATAAGACGTTTTTAATCTTTTTAATGTAAGTTTTTGTATTCAAAACAAAGGATCGTCTAAAGTAAGCAGTTTTTGTCCAGACTGAAACGTAATTCCAATTTCTGTGCCTGAATAAGGGGTTTTCAGTTACTTTGATGTAAGGTTTCATGTTTGTAACAATGAATTAACGAAAATAATTGGTTTTTATCCAAACTGTGTCATGAATCGTTTTTAAAAGGCGAAATAAGGTGTTTTTCCTCTGTACAGTGAAAGTTTACTCGTTTCAAAGCATAGAACCGTTTGAAATTAACAGCTCTCGTTAAGACTATAACGCAAATCTTTTGTTTTGTACTAAAATAAGACGTTTTTAGTCAGTTTGATATAAGTTTTCTTGTTCAAAGCAAAATATTGTCGAAAATCAACCGTTTTTGTCTAAACTGATACAAAATTCGGTGGTTTGTGTCCGAATACAAAGTTTTCAGATTCTTTAATGTTAGGTTTGCTGCTTCTAACAAAGAATCAACGAAAATATTTTGTTTTAATACAAACTGCAATATAAAATGTCTTTATAGGACAAAACATGATGTTTGGCGTCTGTTTAATAAAAATTTACTCGTTTGGAAGCATAGAATCATTCCAAATAAGCTATTCTCGTCGAAACTATAATGTAATTAGTATTTTGTGCTAAAATACAGCGTTTTTGTTTGATTTATTAACAATTTTGTCTATTTTAAGCAATGAAACGAATAGGATTAGCTGCCTTTATCCAAAGTGATACATAAATTGCTCTTTTATGCCAGATTAATACGTTTTTAGTCTGTTCGATGTATATTTTCATGTTCAAAGCAAAAGATCGTCTAAAATAAGCCGTTTTTGTTTGAACTGATGAACAATTCAGACTGAGAGTCAACAAAAATTATTTGTTTTAATCCAAACTGATACTTTTTGACCCTATAAGAGTCCTATAAGAGTCCGCGATACGCCGTTCTCGTCATGTCTATAACGTAATTCATTTTTTTGTGTCAGAATACGACGTTTTCTGTCTGTTTAATATAATTTTTTAATAATAATAATAATAATAACAATAATAATAATAATAATAATAATAATAATAATAATAATAATAATAATAATAATAATAGTAATAATAATAATAATAATAATAATAACAATAATAATAATAATAATAATAAAAATAATATTAATAATAATAATAGTAATAATAATAATAATAATAATAATAGTAGTAATAAAAGTAAGCTTAGTTTTCTAAGCAAAAATGAAGCTTATTTTGTGTGTTATATGAGCGTTTTCTCATTTCTATGCAAGAAATCATCTGTGATCTGTATTTTTAGGCAAGAAATTGTCTAAAATTAATAACTCATTTTAAAACTGGTATAAAAACATTTACTATACAAAAGTTAATAATAATAATAATAATAATAATAATAATAATAATAATAATAATAATAATAATAATAATAATAATAATAATAATAATAATAGTAATAATAATAATAATAATAATAATAATAATAATAATGATAATAATACTTATAATAATGAATTTCTTTCTAAATTAAAGCTTAGTTTTTCTAAGCAAAAATGATGCTTATTTTGTGTGTTATATGAGCGTTTTCTCATTTCTATGCAAGAGATCATCTGTGATCTGTGTTTTTAGGCAAGAAATTGAATAAAATTAATAACTCATTTTAAAACTGGTATAAAAACATTTACTATACAAAAGTTAATAATAATAATAATAACAATAATAATAATAATAATAATAATAATAATAATAATAATAATAGTAATAAAAGAAACAATAATAATAATAATAATAATAATAATAATAATAATAATAATAATAATAATAATAATAATAATAATAATAATAATAATAATAATAATAGTAATAGTAATAATAATAATAATAATAATAGTAATAATGATAATAATACTTATAATAATGAATTTCTTTCTAAATTAAAGCTTAGTTTTTCTAAGCAAAAATGATGCTTATTTTGTGTGTTATATGAGCGCTTTCTCATTTCTAAGCAAGAAATCATCTGTGATCTGTATTTTTAGGCAAGAAATTGTCTAAAATTAATAACTCATTTCAAAACTGGTATAAAAACATTTACTATACAAAAGTTAATAATAATAATAATAACAATAATAATAATAATAATAATAATAATAATAATAATAATAATAATAATAATAATAATAATAATAATAATAATAATAATAATAATAATAATAATAATAATAATAATAATAATAATAATAATAATAATAATAATAATAATAATAAAAATAATAATAGAAATAAAAGTAAGCTTAGTTTTCTATGCAAAAATGAAGCTTATTTTGTGTGTTATATGAGCGCTTTCTCATTTCTATGCAAGAAATCATCTGTGATCTGTATTTTTAGGCAAGAAATTGTCTAAAATTAATAACTCATTTTAAAACTGGTATAAAAACATTTACTATACAAAAGTTAATAATAATAATAATAATAATAATAATAATAATAATAATAGTAATATTAATAATAATAATAATAATAATAATAATAATAATAATAGTAATAAAAGAAATAATAATAATAATAATAATAATAATAATAATAATAATAATGATAATAATACTTATAATAATAAATTTCTTTCTAAATTAAAGCTTAGTTTTTCTAAGCAAAAATGATGCTTATTTTGTGTTATCTGAGCGTTTTCTCATTTCTATGCAAGAGATCATCTGTGATCTGTGTTTTTAGGCAAGAAATTGTCTAAAATTAATAACTCATTTTAAAACTGGTATAAAAACATTTACTATACAAAAGTTATAATCGGTTATTAATAATAATAATATTAATAATAATAATAATAATAATAATAATAATAATAATAATAATAATAATAATAATAATAATAATAATAATAATAATAATAATAATAATAATAATAATAATAATAGTAATAATAATAATAAAAATAATAGTAATAATAATAATAATAATAAAAATAAAAATAATAGTAGTAGTAAAAGTAAGCTTAGTTTTCTAAGCCAAAATGAAAGCTTATTTTGTGTTATATGAGCGTTTTCTCATTTCTATGCAAAAGATCATGTGTGATCTGTGTTTTAAGTTGTGTCAGAATACGACGTTTTCTGTCTGTTTAATATAAATTTTTAATAATAATAATAATAATAATAATAATAATAATAATAATAATAATAATAATAATAATAATAATAATAATAATAATAATAATAATAATAATAATAATAATAATAATAACAATAATAATAATAATAATAATAATAATAGTAATAGTAACAAAAGTAATAATAATAATAATACTTTTAAAAAGGAAAAATGGAGCTTATTTTGTGTGTTACATGAGCGTTTTCTCATTTTTATGCAAAAGATCATGTGTGATCTGTGTTTTTAGGCAATCTAAGCCATTTTATAGTTTTTAGTATTTAACAAAAATTTGCTTTAAAATAAAATGTTTGAAAAACCGAAATTAAACTAAATTAATTGTGTCTAACACTTTAGTAGAGGAAAAAGGAGAGACATAAAAGTCACTAAAGTCTTAAAGTTGTCTTTAGTCGTCATATTAATAACAATAACATTTATAATAACAATACTAGTAGTACTAAATTTGCTTATATGCAAGCGCTTAATTAAGGTAACAGTTTTTTTGTTTTTTGCCTATATCTCGAAAACAGTTACTCCTATCAATTTTTACTTTTTCACCAAAATTAAAGGTGATAAAATTTCCTACAAAATAGTTATTTACATTTTTCATGTAGAACTAACCATAAGCGAGATATAAGTTTGAAAATAATTATTAATTAAAAAAAAGGGTTTTAACAGAAAATGTCTTGTGATTTAAAATACACTTAATTTGTTGGGTCCAATACTTTATTAGAAGAAAAAGGAGGTGACATAAAAGTCACTGAAGTCTTCAGAGTCGTTTTTAAATGCTGCATTTTTGACTTCGTCTCAAACATTGAAAACTGAATTACATTTTTGTTCAGTAACAGTTACAGTTTTCTTATTGGTTTTTTGCTTATATCTCGAAAACAGTTACTCCTATCAAATTTTATCTTTCTTTCAAAATTAAAGCCGATAAAATTTCCAACAAAATAGTTATTTACATTTTTCTTGTAGGACCAAGCATAAACGAGTTATAGAGTTGGATATAAATAATATTTAACAAAAATTTGCTTTAAAATAAAATGCTTGAAAAACCGGAATTAAACTAAATTAATTGTGTCTAACACTTTAGTAGAGGAAAAAGGAGAAGACATAAAAGTCACTAAATGTTTCAGAGTCGTCTTTAGTCGTCATATTAATAACAATAACATTAATAATAATAATACTAATAGTACTAAATTTGCTTATATGCAAACGCTTAATTAACGTAACATTTTTTTGGTTTCTTGCTTATATCTCGAAAACAGTTACTCCTATCAATTTTTAACTTTTTTTCAAAATTAAAGCTGATAAAATTTCCTACAAAATAGTTATTTGCATTTTTTTGTAGGACCAACCATAAGCGAGTTATAGAGTTGGATATAAATAATATTTAACAAAAATTTACTTTAAAATAAAATGTTTGAAAAACCGAAATTAAACTAAATTAATTGAGTCTAACACTTTAGTAGTGGAAAAAGAAAAAGACATAAAAGTCACTAAAGGTTTCAGAGTTGTCTTTAGTTGTCATATTAATAACAATAACATTAATAATAATAATACTAATAGTACTAAATTTGCTTATATGCAAACGCTTAATTAAGGTAACAGTGTTTTGGTTTCTTGCTTATATCTCGAAAACAGTTACTCCTATCAATTTTTATCTTTTTACTAAAATTCAAGCTGATAAAATTTCCTACAAAATAGTTATTTGCATTTTTCATGTAGGACTAACCATAAGCGAGATATATGATTGAAAATAATTAATATTTAAAAAAAAGTGCTTTAACAGAAAATGTCTTGTGATTTAAAATACACTTAATTTATTGGGTCCAATACTTTATTAGAAGAAAAAGGAAGTGACATAAAAGTCACTGAAGTTTTCAGAGTCGTTTTTAAATGCTGCAGTTTCGTCTTCGTCTCAAACATTGAAAACCGAATTACATTTTTGTTCAGTAACAGTCACAGTTTTCTTATTGGTTTTTTGCTTATATCTCGAAAACAGTTACTCCTATCAATTTCTATCTTTCTTTCAAAATTGAAGCTGATAAAATTTCCTACAAAATAGTTATTTGCATTTTTCTTGTAGGACCAACCATAAGCGAGTTATAGAGTTGGATATAAATAATATTTAACAAAAATTTGCTTTAAAATAAAATGTTTGAAAAACTGAAATTAAACTAATTTAATTGTGCCTAACACTTTAGTAGAGGAAAAAGAAGAAGACATAAAAGTCACTAAAGGTTTCAAAGTTGTCTTTAATCGTCATATTAATAACAATAACATTAATAATAATAATACTAATAGTACTAAATTTGCTTATATGCAAACGCTTAATTAAGGTAACAGTGTTTTGGTTTCTTGCTCATATCTCGAAAACAGTTACTCCTATCAATTTTTATCTATTTACTAAAATTCAAGCTGATAAAATTTCCTACAAAATAGTTAAATGCATTTTTTGTGTAGGACTAACCATAAGCGAGATATAAGATTGAAAATAATTAATATTTAAAAAAGAAGTGCTTTAACAGAAAATGTCTTGTGATTTAAAATACACTTAATTTATTAGGTCCAATACTTTATTAAAAAAAAAGGGGGTGACATATAAGTCACTGAAGTCTTCAGAGTCGATTTTAAATGCTGCATTTTCGTCTTCGTCTCAAACATTGAAAACTGAATTACATTTTTTTCTGAAACGGTAACAGTTTTTACTTTGGTTTTTTGCTTATATCTCGAAAACAGTTACTCCTATCAATTTTTATCTTTCTGTCAAAATTAAAGCTGATAAAATTTCCTACAAAATAGTTATTTGCATTTTTCTTGTAGGACCAACCATAAGCGAGTTATAGAGTTGGATATAAATAATACATAACAAAAATTTGCTTTAAAATAAAATGTTTGAAAAACTGAAATTAAACTAATTTAACTGTGTCTAACACTTTAGTAGAGGAAAAAGGAAAAGACATAAAAGTCACTAAAGGTTTCGGAGTTGTCTTTAGTTGTCATATTAATAACAATAACATTATAAATAATAATACTAATAGTACTAAATTTGCTTATATGCAAACGCTCAATTAAGGTAACAGTGTTTTGGTTTCTTGCTTATATCTCGAAAACAGTTACTCCTATCAATTTTTATCTTTTTACTAAAATTCAAGCTGATAAAATTTCCTACAAAATAGTTATTTGCATTTTTCATGTAGGACTAACCATAAGCGAGATATAAGTTTGAAAATAATTAATATTTAAAAAAAAGTGCTTTAACAGAAAATGTCTTGTGATTTAAAATACACTTAATTTATTAGGTCCAATACTTTATTAGAAGAAAAAGGGGGTGACATATAAGTCACTGAAGTCTTCAGAGTCGATTGTAAATGCTGCATTTTCGTCTTCGTCTCAAACATTGAAAACTGAATTACATTTTTCTTCTGAAACGGTAACAGTTTTCACTTTGGTTTTTTGCTTATATCTCGAAAACAATTACTCCTATCAGTTTTTATTTTTTTTTCAAAATAAAGCTGATAAAATTTCCTACAAAATAGTTATTTGCATTTTCCTTGTAGGACCAACCATAAGCGAGTTATAAAGTTGGATATAAATAATATTTAACAAAAACTTGCTTAAAAATTAAATGTGTAAAATACTGAAATTAAACTAAATTAATTGTGTCTAACACTTTAGTAGAGAAAAAAGAAAAAGACATAAAAGTCACCAAAGTCTTCAGAATCGTTTTTAGTCGTCATATTAATAACAATAACATTAATAATAATAATACTAATAGTACTAAATTTGCTTACATGCAAACGCTTAATTCAGGTAACAATTTTTTGGTTTCTTGCTTATATCTCGAAAACAGTTACTCCTATCAATTTTTATCTTTTCACTAAAATTAAAGCTGATAAAATTTCCTACAAAATAGTTAATTGCATTTTTAATGTAGGACTAACCATAAGCGAGATATAAGTTTGAAAATAATTAAAATTTAAAAAAAAGTGCTTCAACAGAAAATGTCTTGTGATTTAAAATACACTTAATTTATTGGGTCCAATACTTTATTAGAAGAAAAAAGAGGTGACAGAAAGGTCACTGAAGTCTTTAGAGTCGTTTGTAAATGCTGCATTTTCGTCTTCGTCTCAAACATTGAAAACTGAATTACATTTTTGTTCAGTAACTGTTACAGTTTTCTTATTGGTTTTTTGCTTATATCTCGAAAACAGTTACTCCTATCAATTTTTATCTTTCTTTCAAAATTAAAGCTGATAACATTTCCTACAAAATAGTTATTTGCATTTTTCTTGTAGGACCAACCATAAGCGAGTTATAAAGTTGGATATAAACAATATTTAACAAAAACTTGCTTAAAAATAAAATGTTTGAAATACTGAAATTACACTAAATTAATTGTGTCTAACACTTTAGTAGAGAAAAAAGAAAAAAACATAAAAGTTACCAAAGTCTTCAGAATCGTTTTTAGTCGTCATATTAATAACAATAACATTAATAATAATAATACTAATAGTACTAAATTTGCTTATATGCAAACGCTTAATTAAGGTAACAGTGTTTTGGTTTCTTGCTCATATCTCGA
The DNA here is from genome assembly GCF_031307605.1 of Tribolium castaneum. Taxonomy (NCBI): domain Eukaryota; kingdom Metazoa; phylum Arthropoda; class Insecta; order Coleoptera; family Tenebrionidae; genus Tribolium; species Tribolium castaneum. The sequence continues at coordinate 5,692,381 of NC_087396.1, read as the reverse complement.
AAACAGTTACTCCTATCAATTTTTATCTTTTTACTAAAATTCAAGCTGATAAAATTTCCTACAAAATAGTTATTTGCATTTTTCTTGTAGGACCAACCATAAGCGAGTTATAAAGTTGGATATAAATAATATTTAACAAAAACTTGCTTAAAAATTAAATGTTTGAAATACTGAAATTAAACTAAATTAATTGTGTCTAACACTTTAGTAGAGAAAAAAGAAAAAGACATAAAAGTTACCAAAGTCTTCAGAATCGTTTTTAGTCGTCATATTAATAACAATAACATTAATAATAATAATACTAATAATAATACTAATAGTATTATAAAATAAAAGTTACCAAAGTCTTCAGAATCGTTTTTAGTCGTCATATTAATAACAATAACATTAATAATAATAATACTAATAGTATTATTATTAGTATTATTATTATTAATGTTATTGTTATTAATATGACGACTAAAAACGATTCTGAAGACTTTGGTAACTTTTATGTCTTTTTCTTTTTTCTCTACTAAAGTGTTAGACACAATTAATTTAGTTTAATTTCAGTATTTCAAACATTTAATTTTTAAGCAAGTTTTTGTTAAATATTATTTATATCCAACTTTATAACTCGCTGATGGTTGGTCCTACAAGAAAAATGCAAATAACTATTTTGTAGGAAATTTTATCAGCTTTATTTTGAAAAAAAGATAAAAACTAATAGGAGTAATTGTTTTCGAGATATAAGCAAAAAACCAAAGTGAAAACTGTTACCGTTTCAGAACAAAAATGTAATTCAGTTTTCAATGTTTGAGACGAAGACAAAAATGCAGCATTTACAATCGACTCTGAAGACTTCAGTGACTTATATGTCACCCCCTTTTTCTTCTAATAAAGTATTGGACATAATAAATTAAGTGTATTTTAAATCACAAGACATTTTCTGTTAAAGCACTTTTTTTTTAAATATTAATTATTTTCCAACTTATATCTCGCTTATGGTTAGTCCTACATGAAAAATGCAAATAACTATTTTGTAGGAAATTTTATCAGCTTGAATTTTAGTAAAAAGATAAAAATTGATAGGAGTAACTGTTTTCGAGATATAAGCAAGAAACCAAAACACTGTTACCTTAATTAAGCGTTTGCATATAAGCAAATTTAGTACTATTAGTATTATTATTATTAATGTTATTGTTATTAATATGACAACTAAAGACAACTCTGAAACCTTTAGTGACTTTTATGTCTTTTCCTTTTTCCTCTACTAAAGTGTTAGACACAGTTAAATTAGTTTAATTTCAGTTTTTCAAACATTTTATTTTAAAGCAAATTTTTGTTATATATTATTTATATCCAACTCTATAACTCGCTTATGGTTGGTCCTACAAGAAAAATGCAAATAACTATTTTGTAGAATATTTTATCAGCTTTAATTTTGAAAAAAAGACAAAAATTCATAGGAGTAACTGTTTTCGAGATATAAGCAAGAAACCAAAAAACTGTTACCTTAATAAAGCGCTTGCATATAAGCAGATTTAGTACTGTTAGTATTATTATTATTAATGTTATTGTTATTAATATGACGACTAAAAACGATTCTGAAGACTGGTGACTTTTATGTCTTTTTCTTTTTTCTCTACTAAAGTGTTAGACACAATTAATTTAGTTTAATTTCAGTATTTCAAACATTTTATTTTTAAGCAAGTTCTTGTTAAATATTATTTATATCCAACTTTATAACTCGCTTATGGTTGGTCCTACAAGAAAAATGCAAATAACTATTTTGTAGGAAATGTTATCAGCTTTAATTTTGAAAGAAAGATAAAAATTGATAGGAGTAACTGTTTTCGAGATATAAGCAAAAAACCAAAGTAAAAACTGTTACCGTTTCAGAACAAAAATGTAATTTAGTTTTCAATGTTTGAGACGAAGACGAAAATGCAGCATTTAAAATCGACTCTGAAGACTTCAGTGACTTATATGTTACCCCCTTTTTTTCTAATAAAGTATTGGACCTAATAAATTAAGTGTATTTTAAATCACAAGACATTTTCTGTTAAAGCACTTCTTTTTTAAATATTAATTATTTTCAATCTTATATCTCGCTTATGGTTAGTCCTACATAAAAAATGCAAATAACTATTTTGTAGGAAATTTTATCAGCTTGAATTTTAGTAAAAAGATAAAAATTGATAGGAGTAACTGTTTTCGAGATATGAGCAAGAAACCAAAACACTGTTACCTTAATTAAGCGTTTGCATATAAGCAAATTTAGTTCTATTAGTATTATTATTATTAATGTTATTGTTATTAATATGACGATTAAAGACAACTTTGAAACCTTTAGTGACTTTTATGTCGTCTTCTTTTTCCTCTACTAAAGTGTTAGACACAATTAAATTAGTTTAATTTCAGTTTTTCAAACATTTTATTTTAAAGCAAATTTTTGTTAAATATTATTTATATCCAACTCTATAACTCGCTTATGGTTGGTCCTACAAGAAAAATGCAAATAACTATTTTGTAGGAAATTTTATCAGCTTTAATTTTGAAAGAAAGATAAAAATTGATAGGAGTAACTGTTTTCGAGATATAAGCAAGAAACCAAGACACTGTTACCTTAATTAAGCGTTTGCATATGAGCAAATTTAGTACTATTAGTATTATTATCATTAATGTTATTGTTATTAATATGACGACTAAAGACGACTCTGAAACCTTTAGTGACTTTTATGTCTTTTTCTTTTTTCTCTACTAAAGTGTTAGACACAATTAATTTAGTTTAATTTCAGTATTTCTAACATTTTATTTTTAAGCAAGTTTTTGTTAAATATTATTTATATCCAACTTTATAACTCGCTTATGGTTGGTCCTACAAGAAAAATGCAAAGAACTATTTTGTAGGAAATGTTATCAGCTTTAATTTGGAAAAAAGATAAAAATTGATAGGAGTAACTGTTTTCGAGATATGAGCAAGAAACCAAAACACTGTTACCTTAATTAAGCGTTTGCATATAAGCAAATTTAGTACTATTAGTATTATTATTATTAATGTTATTGTTATTAATATGACGATTAAAGACAACTTTGAAACCTTTAGTGACTTTTATGTCTTCTTCTTTTTCCTCTACTAAAGTGTTAGACACAATTAAATTAGTTTAATTTCAGTTTTTCAAACATTTTATTTTAAAGCAAATTTTTGTTAAATATTATTTATATCCAACTCTATAACTCGCTTATGGTTGGTCCTACAAGAAAAATGCAAATAACTATTTTGTAGGAAATTTTATCAGCTTTAATTTTGACAGAAAGATAAAAATTGATAGGAGTAACTGTTTTCGAGATATAAGCAAAAAACCAATAAGAAAACTGTGACTGTTACTGAACAAAAATGTAATTCAGTTTTCAATGTTTGAGACGAAGACGAAACTGCAGCATTTAAAAACGACTCTGAAGACTTCAGTGACTTTTATGTCACTTCCTTTTTCTTCTAATAAAGTATTGGACCCAATAAATTAAATGTATTTTAAATCAAAAGACATTTTCTGTTAAAGCACTTTTTTTTTAAATACTAATTATTTTCAATCATATATCTCGCTTATGGTTAGTCCTACATGAAAAATGCAAATAACTATTTTATAGGAAATTTTATCAGCTTGAATTTTAGTAAAAAGATAAAAATTGATAGGAGTAACTGTTTTCGAGATATAAGCAAGAAACCAAAACACTGTTACCTTAATTAAGCGTTTGCATATAAGCAAATTTAGTACTATTAGTATTATTATTATTAATGTTATTGTTATTAATATGACAACTAAAGACAACTCTGAAACCTTTAGTGACTTTTATGTCTTTTCCTTTTTCCTCTACTAAAGTGTTAGACACAATTAAATTAGTTTAATTTCAGTTTTTCAAACATTTTATTTTAAAGCAAATTTTTGTTAAAAATTATTTATATCCAACTCTATAACTCGCTTATGGTTGGTCCTACAAGAAAAATGCAAATAACTATTTTGTAGGAAATTTTATCAGCTTTAATTTTGAAAAAAAGACAAAAATTCATAGGAGTAACTGTTTTCGAGATATAAGCAAGAAACCAAAAAACTGTTACCTTAATAAAGCGCTTGCATATAAGCAGATTTAGTACTATTAGTATTATTATTATTAATGTTATTGTTATTAATATGACGACTAAAAACGATTCTGAAGACTTTGGTGACTTTTATGTCTTTTTCTTTTTTCTCTACTAAAGTGTTAGACACAATTAATTTAGTTTAATTTCAGTATTTCAAACATTTTATTTTTAAGCAAGTTTTTGTTAAATATTATTTATATCCAACTTTATAACTCGCTTATGGTTGGTCCCACAAGAAAAATGCAAATAACTATTTTGTAGGAAATGTTATCAGCTTTAATTTTGAAAGATAGATAAAAATTGATAGGAGTAACTGTTTTCGAGATATGAGCAAGAAACCAAAACACTGTTACCTTAATTAAGCGTTTGCATATAAGCAAATTTAATACTATTAGTATTATTATTATTAATGTTATTGTTATTAATATGACGATTAAAGACAACTTTGAAACCTTTAGTGACTTTTATGTCTTCTTCTTTTTCTTCTACTAAAGTGTTAGACACAATTAAATTAGTTTAATTTCAGTTTTTCAAACATTTTATTTTAAAGCAAATTTTTGTTAAATATTATTTATATCCAACTCTATAACTCGCTTATGGTTGATCCTACAAGAAAAATGCAAATATCTATTTTGTAGGAAATTTTATCAGCTTTAATTTTGACAGAAAGATAAAAATTGATAGGAGTAACTGTTTTCGAGATATAAGCAAAAAACCATTGTAAAAACTGTTACCGTTTCAGAACAAAAATGTAATTCAGTTTTCAATGTTTGAGACGAAGACGAAAATGCAGCATTTAAAATCGACTCTGAAGACTTCAGTGACTTATATGTCACCCCCTTTTTTTCTAATAAAGTATTGGACCTAATAAATTAAGTGTATTTTAAATCACAAGACATTTTCTGTTAAAGCACTTCTTTTTTAAATATTAATTATTTTCAATCTTATATCTCGCTTATGGTTAGTCCTACATAAAAAATGCAAATAATTATTTTGTAGGAAATTTTATCAGCTTGAATTTTAGTAAAAAGATAAAAGTTGATAGGAGTAACTGTTTTCGAGATATGAGCAAGAAACCAAAACACTGTTACCTTAATTAAGCGTTTGCATATTAGCAAATTTAGTACTATTAGTATTATTATTATTAATGTTATTGTTATTAATATTACGATTAAAGACAACTTTGAAACCTTTAGTGACTTTTATGTCTTCTTCTTTTTCCTCTACTAAAGTGTTAGACACAATTAAATTAGTTTATTTTCAGTTTTTCAAACATTTTATTTTAAAGCAAATTTTTGTTAAATATTATTTATATCCAACTCTATAACTCGCTTATGGTTGGTCCTACAAGAAAAATGCAAATAACTATTTTGTAGGAAATTTCATCAGCTTTAATTTTGAAAAAAAGATAAAAATTGATAGGAGTAACTGTTTTCGAGATATAAGCAAAAAACCAATAAGAAAACTGTGACTGTTACTGAACAAAAATGTAATTCGGTTTTCAATGTTTGAGACGAAGACGAAACTGCAGCATTTAAAAACGACTCTGAAGACTTCAGTGACTTTTATGTCACTTCCTTTTTCTTCTAATAAAGTATTGGACCCAATAAATTAAGTGTATTTTAAATCACAAGACATTTTCTGTTAAAGCACTTTTTTTTTAAATATTAATTATTTTCAATCATATATCTCGCTTATGGTTAGTCCTACATGAAAAATGCAAATAACTATTTTGTAGGAAATTTTATCAGCTTGAATTTTAGTAAAAAGATAAAAATTGATAGAAGTAACTGTTTTCGAGATATAAGCAAGAAACCAAAACACTGTTACCTTAATTAAGCGTTTGCATATAAGCAAATTTAGTACTATTAGTATTATTATTATTAATGTTATTGTTATTAATATGACAACTAAAGACAACTTTGAAACCTTTAGTGACTTTTATGTCTTTTCCTTTTTTCTCTACTAAAGTGTTAGACACAGTTAAATTAGTTTAATTTCAGTTTTTCAAACATTTTATTTTAAAGCAAATTTTTGTTAAATATTATTTATATCCAACTCTATAACTCGCTTATGGTTGGTCCTACAAGAAAAATGCAAATAACTATTTTGTAGAATATTTTATCAGCTTTAATTTTGAAAGAAAGACAAAAATTCATAGGAGTAACTGTTATCGAGATATAAGCAAGAAACCAAAAAACTGTTACCTTAATAAAGCGCTTGCATATAAGCAGATTTAGTACTATTAGTATTATTATTATTAATGTTATTGTTATTAATATGACGACTAAAAACGATTCTGAAGACTTTGGTGACTTTTATGTCTTTTTCTTTTTTCTCTACTAAAGTGTTAGACACAATTAATTTAGTTTAATTTCAGTATTTCAAACATTTTATTTTTAAGCAAGTTTTTGTTAAATATTATTTATATCCAACTTTATAACTCGCTTATGGTTGGTCCTACAAGAAAAATGCAAATAACTATTTTGTAGGAAATGTTATCAGCTTTAATTTTGAAAGAAAGATAAAAATTGATAGGAGTAACTGTTTTCGAGATATAAGCAAAAAACCAAAGTAAAAACTGTTCCCGTTTCAGAACAAAAATGTAATTCAGTTTTCAATGTTTGAAACGAAGACGAAAATGCAGCATTTAAAATCGACTCTGAAGACTTCAATGACTTATATGTCACCCCCTTTTTTTTTTAATAAAGTATTGGACCTAATAAATTAAGTGTATTTTAAATCACAAGACATTTTCTGTTAAAGCACTTCTTTTTTAAATATTAATTATTTTCAATCTTATATCTCGCTTATGGTTAGTCCTACACAAAAAATGCAAATAACTATTTTGTAGGAAATTTTATCAGCTTGAATTTTAGTAAAAAGATAAAAATTGATAGGAGTAACTGTTTTCGAGATATGAGCAAGAAACAAAAACACTGTTACCTTAATTAAGCGTTTGCATATAAGCAAATTTAGTACTATTAGTATTATTATTATTAATGTTATTGATATTAATATGACGATTAAAGACAACTTTGAAACCTTTAGTGACTTTTATGTCTTCTTCTTTTTCCTCTACTAAAGTGTTAGACACAATTAAATTAGTTTAATTTCAGTTTTTCAAACATTTTATTTTAAAGCAAATTTTTGTTAAATATTATTTATATCCAACTCTATAACTCGCTTATGGTTGGTCCTACAAGAAAAATGCAAATAACTATTTTGTAGGAAATTTTATCAGCTTTAATTTTGAAAGAAAGATAAAAATTGATAGGAGTAACTGTTTTCGAGATATAAGCAAAAAACCAAAGTAAAAACTGTTACCGTTTCAGAACAAAAATGTAATTCAGTTTTCAATGTTTGAAACGAAGACGAAAATGCAGCATTTAAAATCGACTCTGAAGACTTCAGTGACTTATATGTCACCCCCTTTTTTTTTTAATAAAGTATTGGACCTAATAAATTAAGTGTATTTTAAATCACAAGACATTTTCTGTTAAAGCACTTCTTTTTTAAATATTAATTATTTTCAATCTTATATCTCGCTTATGGTTAGTCCTACACAAAAAATGCAAATAACTATTTTGTAGGAAATTTTATCAGCTTGAATTTTAGTAAAAAGATAAAAATTGATAGGAGTAACTGTTTTCGAGATATGAGCAAGAAACAAAAACACTGTTACCTTAATTAAGCGTTTGCATATAAGCAAATTTAGTACTATTAGTATTATTATTATTAATGTTATTGATATTAATATGACGATTAAAGACAACTTTGAAACCTTTAGTGACTTTTAGGTCTTCTTCTTTTTCCTCTACTAAAGTGTTAGACACAATTAAATTAGTTTAATTTCAGTTTTTCAAACATTTTATTTTAAAGCAAATTTTTGTTAAATATTATTTATATCCAACTCTATAACTCGCTTATGGTTGGTCCTACAAGAAAAATGCAAATAACTATTTTGTAGGAAATTTCATCAGCTTTAATTTTGAAAAAAAGATAAAAATTGATAGGAGTAACTGTTTTCGAGATATAAGCAAAAAACCAATAAGAAAACTGTGACTGTTACTGAACAAAAATGTAATTCGGTTTTTAATGTTTGAGACGAAGACGAAACTGCAGCATTTAAAAACGACTCTGAAGACTTCAGTGACTTTTATGTCACTTCCTTTTTCTTCTAATAAAGTATTGGACCCAATAAATTAAGTGTATTTTAAATCACAAGACATTTTCTGTTAAAGCACTTTTTTTTTAAATATTAATTATTTTCAATCATATATCTCGCTTATGGTTAGTCCTACATGAAAAATGCAAATAACTATTTTGTAGGAAATTTTATCAGCTTGAATTTTAGTAAAAAGATAAAAATTGATAGAAGTAACTGTTTTCGAGATATAAGCAAGAAACCAAAACACTGTTACCTTAATTAAGCGTTTGCATATAAGCAAATTTAGTACTATTAGTATTATTATTATTAATGTTATTGTTATTAATATGACAACTAAAGACAACTTTGAAACCTTTAGTGACTTTTATGTCTTTTCCTTTTTTCTCTACTAAAGTGTTAGACACAGTTAAATTAGTTTAATTTCAGTTTTTCAAACATTTTATTTTAAAGCAAATTTTTGTTAAATATTATTTATATCCAACTCTATAACTCGCTTATGGTTGGTCCTACAAGAAAAATGCAAATAACTATTTTGTAGAATATTTTATCAGCTTTAATTTTGAAAGAAAGACAAAAATTCATAGGAGTAACTGTTATCGAGATATAAGCAAGAAACCAAAAAACTGTTACCTTAATAAAGCGCTTGCATATAAGCAGATTTAGTACTATTAGTATTATTATTATTAATGTTATTGTTATTAATATGACGACTAAAAACGATTCTGAAGACTTTGGTGACTTTTATGTCTTTTTCTTTTTTCTCTACTAAAGTGTTAGACACAATTAATTTAGTTTAATTTCAGTATTTCAAACATTTTATTTTTAAGCAAGTTCTTGTTAAATATTATTTATATCCAACTTTATAACTCGCTTATGGTTGGTCCTACAAGAAAAATGCAAATAACTATTTTGTAGGAAATGTTATCAGCTTTAATTTTGAAAGAAAGATAAAAATTGATAGGAGTAACTGTTTTCGAGATATAAGCAAAAAACCAAAGTAAAAACTGTTACCGTTTCAGAACAAAAATGTAATTCAGTTTTCAATGTTTGAAACGAAGACGAAAATGCAGCATTTAAAATCGACTCTGAAGACTTCAATGACTTATATGTCACCCCCTTTTTTTTTTAATAAAGTATAGGACCTAATAAATTAAGTGTATTTTAAATCACAAGACATTTTCTGTTAAAGCACTTCTTTTTTAAATATTAATTATTTTCAATCTTATATCTCGCTTATGGTTAGTCCTACACAAAAAATGCAAATAACTATTTTGTAGGAAATTTTATCAGCTTGAATTTTAGTAAAAAGATAAAAATTGATAGGAGTAACTGTTTTCGAGATATGAGCAAGAAACAAAAACACTGTTACCTTAATTAAGCGTTTGCATATAAGCAAATTTAGTACTATTAGTATTATTATTATTAATGTTATTGATATTAATATGACGATTAAAGACAACTTTGAAACCTTTAGTGACTTTTATGTCGTCTTCTTTTTCCTCTACTAAAGTGTTAGACACAATTAAATTAGTTTAATTTCAGTTTTTCAAACATTTTATTTTAAAGCAAATTTTTGTTAAATATTATTTATATCCAACTCTATAACTCGCTTATGGTTGGTCCTACAAGAAAAATGCAAATAACTATTTTGTAGGAAATTTTATCAGCTTTAATTTTGAAAGAAAGATAAAAATTGATAGGAGTAACTGTTTTCGAGATATAAGCAAAAAACCAATAAGAAAACTGTGACTGTTACTGAACAAAAATGTAATTCGGTTTTCAATGTTTGAGACGAAGACGAAACTGCAGCATTTAAAAACGACTCTGAAGACTTCAGTGACTTTTATGTCACTTCCTTTTTCTTCTAATAAAGTATTGGACCCAATAAATTAAGTGTATTTTAAATCACAAGACATTTTCTGTTAAAGCACTTCTTTTTTAAATATTAATTATTTTCAATCTTATATCTCGCTTATGGTTAGTCCTACATAAAAAATGCAAATAACTATTTTGTAGGAAATTTTATCAGCTTGAATTTTAGTAAAAAGATAAAAATTGATAGGAGTAACTGTTTTCGAGATATAAGCAAGAAACCAAAAAACTGTTACCTTAATTAAGGGCTTGCATATAAGCAAATTTAGTACTAAAAACAACTCTGAAGACTTTGGTGACTTTTATGTCTTCTTCTTTTTCCTCTACTAAAGTGTTAGACACAATTAATTTAGTTTAATTTCGGTTTTTCAAACATTTTATTTTAAAGCAAATTTTTGTTAAAGATTATTTATATCCAACTCTATAACTCGCTTACGGTTGGTCCTACAAAAAAAATGCAAATAACTATTTTGTAGGAAATTTTATCAGCTTTAATTTTGAAAAAAAGATAAAAATTGATTGGAGTAACTGTTTTCGAGATATAAGCAAAAAACCAATAAGAAAACTGTAACTGTTACTGAACAAAAATGTAATTCAGTTTTCAATGTTCGACTCTGAAGACTTCAGTGACTTTTATGTCTCCTCCTTTTTTTTCTAATAAAGTATTGGACCCATTAAATTAAGTGTATTTTAAATCACAAGACATTTTCTGTTAAAGCACTTCTTTTTAAATATTAATTATTTTCAAACTTATATCTCGCTTATGGTTAGTCCTACAAGAAAAATGCAAATTAGTATTTTGTAGGAAATTTTATCAGCTTTAATTTTAGTAAAAAGATAAAAATTGATAGGAGTAACTGTTTTCGAGATATAAGCAAGAAACCAAAAAACTGTTACCTTAATTAAGCGCTTGCATATAAGCAAATTTAATAATATTAGTATTATTAATATTAATGTTATTGTTATTAATATGACGACTAAAAACGACTCTCAAGACTTTGGTGACTTTTATGTCTTCTCGTTTTTCCTCTACTAAAGTGTTAGTCTTAATTTAGTTTAATTTCGGTTTTTCAAACATTTTATTTTAAAGCAAATTTTTGTTAAAGATTATTTATATCCAACTCTATAACTCGCTTATGGTTGGTCCTACAAAAAAATGCAAATAACTATTTTGTAGGAAATTTTATCAGCTTTAATTTTGAAAAAAAGATAAAAATTGATTGGAGTAACTGTTTTCGAGATATAAGCAAGAAACCAAAAAACTGTTACCTTAATTAAGCGTTTGCATATAAGCAAATTTAGTACTATTAGTATTATTATTATTAATGTTATTGTTATTAATATGACGACTAAAGACGACTCTGAAACATTTAGTGACTTTTATGTCTTCTCCTTTTTCCTCTACTAAAGTGTTAGACACAATTAATTTAGTTTAATTCCGGTTTTTCAAGCATTTTATTTTAAACCAAATTTTTGTTAAATATTATTTATATCCAACTCTATAACTCGTTTATGCTTGGTCCTACAAGAAAAATGTGAATAACTATTTTGTTGGAAATTTTATCAGCTTTAATTTTGAAAGAAAGATAAAATTTGATAGGAGAAACTGTTTTCGAGATATAAGCAAAAAACCAATAAGAAAACTGTAACTGTTACTGAACAAAAATGAAATTCAGTTTTCAATGTTTGAGATTTAGACAAAAATGCAGCATTTAAAAACGACTCTGAAGACTTCAGTGACTTTTATGTCACCTCCTTTTTCTTCTAATAAAGTATTGGACCCAATAAATTAAGTGTATTTTAAATCACAAGACATTTTCTGTTAAAACACTTTTTTTTAATTATTAATTATTTTCAAACTTACATCTCGCTTATGGTTAGTTCTACATGAAAAATGCAAATAACTATTTTGTAGAAAATTTTATCACCTTTAATTTTGGTGAAAAAATAAAAATTGATAGGAGTAACTGTTTTCGAGAAATAAGCAAAAAACAAAAAAACTGTTACCTTAATTAAGCGCTTGCATATAAGCAAATTTAGTACTACTAGTATTGTTATTATAAATGTTATTGTTATTAATATGACGACTAAAGACAACTCTAAGACTTTAGTGACTTTTATGTCTCCTCCTTTTTCCTCTACTAAAGTGTTAGACGCAATTAATTTAGTTTAATTTCAGTTTTTCAAACATTTTATTTTAAAGCAAATTTTTGTT
>NC_087396.1:5675000-5677500 GCF_031307605.1 Tribolium castaneum | reverse complement strand
TTCACTGTACAGAGGAAAAACATCTTATTTCGCCTTTTAAAAACGATTCATGCCACAGTTTGGATAAAAACCAATTATTTTCGTTAATTCATTGTTACAAACATAAACCTTACATCAAAGTAACTGAAAACCCCTTATTTAGGCACAGAAATTGGAATTACGTTTCACTCTGGACAAAAACTGTTTACTTTAAACGATCCTTTGTTTTGAATACAAAAACTTACATTAAAAAGATTAAAAACGTCTTATTCTGGCTGAAAACTGCAAATTATATATTACTCTAGATAAAAGCAATTTATCCTGATTACTCCTTTACTTAGAATAGAGTAAACTTGTATAAAACTTAATAAAAACTTTAAATTTCGTCTCAAAGAAATAATTTACGTTATAGTTTTGACCAGCACTGTTTATTTCAAACGATTTTATGATTCGAAACTAATGAACTTTTATGGGGCAGATGCAAAACCACATATTACCATATAAAGCGTTGTTTTAAAGCAAATTATTACCTTTTGCAACAAGAAATTTCACGTCAAAGAAACTGAAAACTTCGTATCCATACATAAATATCGAATTACGTATCAGTTTAGGCAAATACAGCTTATTTTAAACGATTCCTTGCTATAAACAAGAAAAATTTTATCAAGCATATTGAAAACGTCTTATTCTCGAAAATAAGAGCAAATTATGTATCAGTTTTAACAAAAGCGGATTACTCTGTTTGATTCTATGCTTAGAGTAGAGTAAACTACTATAAAACGTAATGAAAACTCTATATTCAAGCTCAAAAGAACAAATTACGTTATAGTTTTGACTAAAAAAAAATATTTCGGACGATTACATACTTCGAAGTAAGCAAACTTTAATTGAACAAGTGCAAAAGCTAATACTTTGCTTTAAAATAACAATTTATGTGGTAAAATGGTATTTTGCATCTGTCCTATAAAAGTTTACTCGTTTCGCTTCATTGAATCATTCGAAATAAATTATTTTGACACAACAACAACGAAAATAATTTGTTTTTGTTTAAACTGTAACATAAGTCGCTTTTATAAAACGAACTAAGACGTTTGGCTTCTGTTTAGTGAAAGTTTTCTCGTTTGGGGGCATAAAATCGTTTGAAATTAAGAGTTCTGGTCAAAACTATAACGTAAATTATTTCTTTGTATCACTTTAAAGATTTGCGTTATAGTCTTGACGAGAACTGTTAATTTCAAACGATTCTATGCTTTGAAACCAGTATACTTTCACTGAACAGAGGCAAAACGTCTAATTTCGCTTTTAAAAAACGATTTATGTCACAGAAAATCAAATTACGTTTCAGTCTAGACACAAATTGCTTATTTTAGACGATTCTTTCTTTTGAACACGAAAACTTACATTAAAAAGATTAAAAACGTCTTATTCTGGCTCAAAACTGCAAATTATGTATTACTTTGGATAAAAGTAGTTTATCCCGATTACTCCTTTGCTTAGAATAGAGCAAACTTGTATAAAACTTAATGAAAACTTTAAATTTCGTCTCAAAGAAATAATTTACGTTATAGTTTTGACCAGAACTGTTAATTTCAAACGATTTTATGCCCCCAAACGAGAAAACTTTCACTAAACAGATGCCAAACGCCTTAGTTCGTTTTATAAAAACGACATGTTACAGTTTGAACAAAAAAATTATTTTCGTTGTTGTGTCAAAATAATTTATTTCGAATGATTCAATGGAGCGAAACGTGTAAACTTTTATAGGACAGATGCAAAATACCATATTACCACTTAAATCATTATTTTAAAGCTTGTTCAATTAAAGTTTGCTTACTTCGAAGTATGTAGTCGTCCGAAATAATTTTTTTTTGTCAAAACTATAACGTAATTTGTTCTTTTGAGCTTGAATATAGAGTTTTCATTACGTTTTATAGTAGTTTACTCTACTCTAAGCATAGAATCAAACAGAGTAATCCGCTTTTGTTAAAACTGATATATAATTTGCTCTTATTTTCGAGAATAAGACATTTTCAATATGTTTGATAAAATTTTTCTTGTTTATAGCAAGGAATAGTTTAAAATAAGCTGTATTTGCCTAAACTGATACGTAATTCGATATTTGTGCATGGATACGATGTTTTCAGTTTATTTGACGTGTGAAATTTCTTGTTGCAAAAGGTAATAATTTGCTTTAAAACAACGCTTTATATGGTAATATGTGGTTTTGCATCTGCCCCATAAAAGTTCATTAGTTTCGAATCATAAAATCGTTTGAAATAAACAGTGCTGGTCAAAACTATAACGTAAATTATTTCTTTGAGACGAAATTTAAAGTTTTCATTAAGTTTTATACAAGTTTACTCTATTCTAAGTAAAGGAGTAATCAGGATAAATTGCTTTTATCTAGAGTAATATATAATTTGCAGTTTTCAGCCAGAATAAGACGTTTTTAATCTTTTTAATGTAAGTTTTTGTATTCAAAACAAAGGATCGTCTAAAGTAAGCAGTTTTTGTCCAGACT
>NC_087396.1:5662500-5672500 GCF_031307605.1 Tribolium castaneum | reverse complement strand
ATTTCCTACAAAATAATTATTTGCATTTTTCATGTAGAACTAACCATAAGCGAGATATAAGTTTGAAAATAATTAATAATTAAAAAAAAGTGTTTTAACAGAAAATGTCTTGTGATTTATAAAATACACTTAATTTATTGGGTCCAATACTGTATTAGAAGAAAAAGGAGGTGACATAAAAGTCACTGAAGTCTTCAGAGTCGTTTTTAAATGCTGCATTTTTGTCTTCGTCTCAAACATTGAAAACTGAATTACATTTTTGTTCAGTAACAGTTACAGTTTTCTTATTGGTTTTTTGCTTATATCTCGAAAACAGTTACTCCTATCAAATTTTATCCTTCTTTCAAAATTAAAGCTGATAAAATTTCCAACAAAATAGTTATTTACATTTTTCTTGTAGGACCAAGCATAAACGAGTTATAGAGTTGGATATAAATAATATTTAACAAAAATTTGCTTTAAAATAAAATGCTTGAAAAACTTGAATTAAACTAAATTAATTGTGTCTAACACTTTAGTAGAGGAAAAAGGAGAAGACATAAAAGTCACTAAATGTTTCAGAGTCGTCTTTAGTCGTCATATTAATAACAATAACATTAATAATAATAATACTAATAGTACTAAATTTGCTTATATGCAAACGCTTAATTAAGGTAACAGTTTTTTGGTTTTTTGCTTATATCTCGAAAACAGTTACTTCAATCAATTTTTACTTTTTTACTAAAATTAAAGGTGATAAAATTTCCTACAAAATAGTTATTTGCATTTTTTTGCAGGACCAACCATAAGCGAGTTATAGAGTTGGATATAAATAATCTTTAACAAAAATTTGCTTTAAAATAAAATGTTTGAAAAACCGAAATTAAACTAAATTAAGACTAACACTTTAGTAGAGGAAAAAGGAGAAGACATAAAAGTCACCAAAGTCTTAAGAGTCGTTTTTAGTCGTCACATTAATAACAATAACATTAATATTAATAATACTAATATTACTAAATTTGCTTATATGCAAGCGCTTAATTAAGGTAACAGTTTTTTGGTTTCTTGCTTATATCTGGAAAAGAGTTACTCCTATCAATTTTTATCTTTTTACTAAAATTAAAGCTGATAAAATTTCCTACAAAATAGTAATTTGCATTTTTCATGTAGGACAAACCATAAGCGAGATATAAGTTTGAAAATAATTAATATTTAAAAAAAAAGTGCTTTAACAGAAAATGTCTTGTGATTTAAAATACACTTAATTTAATGGGTCCAATACTTTATTAGAAGAAAAAGGAGGAGACATAAAAGTCACTGAAGTCTTCAGAGTCGATTTTAAATGCTGCATTTTCGTTTTTGTCTCAAACATTGAAATCTGAATTACATTTTTGTTTAGTAACAGTTACAGTTTTCTTATTGGTTTTTTGCTTATATCTCGAAAACAGTTACTCCTATCACTTTTTATCTTTCTTTCAAAATTAAAGCTGATAAAATTCTCTACAAAATAGTTATTCGCATTTTTTTTGTAGGACCAACCATAAGCGAGTTATAGAGTTGGATATAAATAATCTTTAACAAAAATTTGCTTTAAAATAAAATGTTTAAAAAACCGAAATTAAACTAAATTAATTAAGACTAACACTTTAGTAGAGAAAAAAGGAGAAGACATAAAAGTCACCAAAGTCTTGAGAGTCGTTTTTAGTAGTCATATTAATAACAATAACATTAATAATAATAATAATACTAATATTACTAAATTTGCTTATATGCAAGCGCTTAATTAAGGTAACAGTTTTTTGGTTTCTTGCTTATATCTCGAAAACAGTTACTCCTATCAATTTTTATCTTTTTACTAAAATTCAAGCTGATAAAATTTCCTACAAAATAGTTATTTGCATTTTTCATGTAGGACTAACCATAAGCGAGATATATGATTGAAAATAATTAATATTTAAAAAAAAAGTGCTTTAACAGAAAATGTCTTGTGATTTAAAATACACTTAATTTATTGGGTCCAATACTTTATTAGAAGAAAAAGGAAGTGACATAAAAGTCACTGAAGTCTTCAGAGTCGTTTTTAAATGCTGCAGTTTCGTCTTCGTCTCAAACATTGAAAACCGAATTACATTTTTGTTCAGTAACAGTCACAGTTTTCTTATTGGTTTTTTGCTTATATCTCGAAAACAGTTACTCCTATCAATTTTTATCTTTCTTTCAAAATTAAAGCTGATAAAATTTCCTACAAAATATTTTTTTGCATTTTTCTTGTAGGACCAACCATAAGCGAGTTATAGAGTTGGATATAAATAATATTTAACAAAAATTTGCTTTAAAATAAAATGTTTGAAAAACTGAAATTAAACTAATTTAATTGTGTCTAACACTTTAGTATAGGAAAAAGAAGAAGACATAAAAGTCACTAAAAGTTTCAAAGTTGTCTTTAATCGTCATATTAATAACAATAACATTAATAATAATAATACTAATAGTACTAAATTTGCTTATATGCAAACGCTTAATTAAGGTAACAGTGTTTTGGTTTCTTGCTCATATCTCGAAAACAGTTACTCCTATCAATTTTTATCTTTTTACTAAAATTCAAGCTGATAAAATTTCCTACAAAATAGTTATTTGCATTTTTTGTGTAGGACTAACCATAAGCGAGATATAAGATTGAAAATAATTAATATTTAAAAAAGAAGTGCTTTAACAGAAAATGTCTTGTGATTTAAAATACACTTAATTTATTAGGTCCAATACTTTATTAAAAAAAAAGGGGGTGACATATAAGTCACTGAAGTCTTCAGAGTCGATTTTAAATGCTGCATTTTCGTCTTCGTCTCAAACATTGAAAACTGAATTACATTTTTGTTCTGAAACGGTAACAGTTTTTACTTTGGTTTTTTGCTTATATCTCGAAAACAGTTACTCCTATCAATTTTTATCTTTCTTTCAAAATTAAAGCTGATAACATTTCCTACAAAATAGTTATTTGCATTTTTCTTGTAGGACCAACCATAAGCGAGTTATAAAGTTGGATATAAATAATATTTAACAAAAACTTGCTTAAAAATAAAATGTTTGAAATACTGAAATTAAACTAAATTAATTGTGTCTAACACTTTAGTAGAGAAAAAAGAAAAAGACATAAAAGTCACCAAAGTCTTCAAAATCGTTTTTAGTCGTCATATTAATAACAATAACATTAATAATAATAATACTAATAGTACTAAATCTGCTTATATGCAAGCGCTTTATTAAGGTAACAGTTTTTTGGTTTCTTGCTTATATCTCGAAAACAGTTACTCCTATGAATTTTTGTCTTTCTTTCAAAATTAAAGCTGATAAAATATTCTACAAAATAGTTATTTGCATTTTTCTTGTAGGACCAACCATAAGCGAGTTATAGAGTTGGATATAAATAATATTTAACAAAAATTTGCTTTAAAATAAAATGTTTGAAAAACTGAAATTAAACTAATTTAACTGTGTCTAACACTTTAGTAGAGAAAAAAGGAAAAGACATAAAAGTCACTAAAGGTTTCAGAGTTGTCTTTAGTTGTCATATTAATAACAATAACATTAATAATAATAATACTAATAGTACTAAATTTGCTTATATGCAAACGCTTAATTAAGGTAACAGTGTTTTGGTTTCTTGCTTATATCTCGAAAACAGTTACTCCTATTAATTTTTATCTTTTTACTAAAATTCAAGCTGATAAAATTTCCTACAAAATAATTATTTGCATTTTTCATGTAGGACTAACCATAAGCGAGATATATGATTGAAAATAATTAATATTTAAAAAAAAAAGTGCTTTAACAGAAAATGTCTTGTGATTTAAAATACACTTAATTTATTGGGTCCAATACTTTATTAGAAGAAAAAGGAAGTGACATAAAAGTCACTGAAGTCTTCAGAGTCGTTTTTAAATGCTGCAGTTTCGTCTTCGTCTCAAACATTGAAAACCGAATTACATTTTTGTTCAGTAACAGTCACAGTTTTCTTATTGGTTTTTTGCTTATATCTCGAAAACAGTTACTCCTATCAATTTTTATCTTTTTTTCATAATTAAAGTTGATAAAATTTCCTACAAAATAGTTATTTGCATTTTTCTTGTAGGACCAACCATAAGCGAGTTATAGAGTTGGATATAAATAATATTTAACAAAAATTTGCTTTAAAATAAAATGTTTGAAAAACTGAAATTAAACTAATTTAATTGTGTCTAACACTTTAGTAGAGGAAAAAGAAGAAGACATAAAAGTCACTAAAGGTTTCAAAGTTGTCTTTAATCGTAATATTAATAACAATAACATTAATAATAATAATACTAATAGTACTAAATTTGCTTATATGCAAACGCTTAATTAAGGTAACAGTGTTTTGGTTTCTTGCTTATATCTCGAAAACAGTTACTCCTATCAATTTTTATCTTTTTACTAAAATTAAAGCTGATAAAATTTCCTACAAAATAGTTAATTGCATTTTTAATGTAGGACTAACCATAAGCGAGATATAAGTTTGAAAATAATTAAAATTTAAAAAAAAGTGCTTCAACAGAAAATGTCTTGTGATTTAAAATACACTTAATTTATTGGGTCCAATACTTTATTAGAAGAAAAAAGAGGTGACAGAAAGGTCACTGAAGTCTTTAGAGTCGTTTGTAAATGCTGCATTTTCGTCTTCGTCTCAAACATTGAAAACTGAATTACATTTTTGTTCAGTAACTGTTACAGTTTTCTTATTGGTTTTTTGCTTATATCTCGAAAACAGTTACTCCTATCAATTTTTATCTTTCTTTTAAAATTAAAGCTGATAAAGCTTCCTACAAAATAGTTGTTTGCATTTTTCTTGTAGGACCAACCATAAGCGAGTTATAGAGTTGGATATAAATAATATTTAACAAAAATTTGCTTTAAATAAAATGTTTGAAAAACCGAAATTAAACTAAATTAATTGAGTCTAACACTTTAGTAGAGAAAAAAGAAAAAGACATAAAAGTCACCAAAGTCTTCAGAATCGTTTTTAGTCGTCATATTAATAACAATAACATTAATAATAATAATACTAATAGTACTAAATCTGCTTATATGCAAGCGCTTTATTAAGGTAACAGTTTTTTGGTTTCTTGCTTATATCTCGAAAACAGTTACTCCTATCAATTTTTATCTTTTTTTCAAAATTAAAGCTGATAAAATTTCATACAAAATAGTTATTTGCATTTTTCTTGTAGGACCAACCATAAGCGAGTTATAGAGTTGGATATAAATAATATTTAACAAAAATTTGCTTTAAAATAAAATGTTTGAAAAACTGAAATTAAACTAATTTAATTGTGTCTAACACTTTAGTAGAGGAAAAAGAAGAAGACATAAAAGTCACTAAAGGTTTCAAAGTTGTCTTTAATCGACATATTAATAACAATAACATTAATAATAATAATACTAATAGTACTAAATTTGCTTATATGCAAACGCTTAATTAAGGTAACAGTGTTTTGGTTTCTTGCTCATATCTCGAAAACAGTTACTCCTATCAATTTTTATCTTTTTACTAAAATTCAAGCTGATAAAATTTCCTACAAAATAATTATTTGCATTTTTTATGTAGGACTAACCATAAGCGAGATATAAGATTGAAAATAATTAATATTTAAAAAAGAATTGCTTTAATAGAAAATGTCTTGTGATTTAAAATACACTTAATTTATTAGGTCCAATACTTTATTAGAAAAAAAGGAGGTGACATATAAGTCACTGAAGTCTTCAGAGTCGATTTTAAATGCTGCATTTTCGTCTTCGTCTCAAACATTGAAAACTGAATTATATTTTTGTTCTGAAACGGTAACAGTTTTTACTTTGGTTTTTTGCTTATATCTCGAAAACAGTTACTCCTATCAATTTTTATCTTTCTTTCAAAATTAAAGCTGATAACATTTCCTACAAAATAGTTATTTGCATTTTTCTTGTAGGACCAACCATAAGCGAGTTATAAAGTTGGATATAAATAATATTTAACAAAAACTTGCTTAAAAATAAAATGTTTGAAATACTGAAATTAAACTAAATTAATTGTGTCTAACACTTTATTAGAGAAAAAAGAAAAAGACATAAAAGTCACCAAAGTCTTCAGAATCGTTTTTAGTCGTCATATTAATAACAATAACATTAATAATAATAATACTAACAGTACTAAATCTGCTTATATGCAAGCGCTTTATTAAGGTAACAGTTTTTTGGTTTCTTGCTTATATCTCGAAAACAGTTACTCCTATGAATTTTTGTCTTTCTTTCAAAATTAATGCTGATAAAATATTCTACAAAATAGTTATTTGCATTTTTCTTGTAGGACCAACCATAAGCGAGTTATAGAGTTGGATATAAATAATATTTAACACTGCTAAAGTGTTAGACACAATTAATTTAGTTTAATTTCAGTATTTCAAACATTTAATTTTTAAGCAAGTTTTTGTTAAATATTATTTATATCCAACTTTATAACTCGCTTATGGTTGGTCCTACAAGAAAAATGCAAATAATTATTTTGTAGGAAATTTTATCAGCTTTATTTAAAAAAAAAAATAAAAACTGATAGGAGTAATTGTTTTCGAGATATAAGCAAAAAACCAAAGTGAAAACTGTTACCGTTTCAGAACAAAAATGTAATTCAGTTTTCAATGTTTGAGACGAAGACGAAAATGCAGCATTTAAAATCGACTCTGAAGACTTCAGTGACTTATATGTCACCCTCTTTTTCTTCTAATAAAGTATTGGACCTAATAAATTAAGTGTATTTTAAATCACAAGACATTTTCTGTTAAAGCACTTTTTTTTTAAATATTAATTATTTTCAAACTTATATCTCGCTTATGGTTAGTCCTACATGAAAAATGCAAATAGCTATTTTGTAGGAAATTTTATCAGCTTGAATTTTAGTAAAAAAATAAAAATTGATAGGAGTAACTGTTTTCGAGATATAAGCAAGAAACCAAAACACTGTTACCTTAATTAAGCGTTTGCATATAAGCAAATTTAGTACTATTAGTATTATTATTATTAATGTTATTGTTATTAATATGACAACTAAAGACAACTCTGAAACCTTTAGTGACTTTTGTCTTTTCCTTTTTTCTCTACTAAAGTGTTAGACACAGTTAAATTAGTTTAATTTCAGTTTTTCAAACATTTTATTTTAAAGCAAATTTTTGTTAAATATTATTTATATCCAACTCTATAACTCGCTTATGGTTGGTCCTACAAGAAAAATGCAAATAACTATTCTGTAGAATATGTTATCAGCTTTAATTTTGAAAAAAAGACAAAAATTTATAGGAGTAACTGTTTTCGAGATATAAGCAAGAAACCAAAAAACTGTTACCTTAATAAAGCGCTTGCATATAAGCAGATTTAGTACTATTAGTATTATTATTATTAATGTTATTGTTATTAATATGACGACTAAAAACGATTCTGAAGACTTTGGTGACTTTTATGTCCTTTTCTTTTTTCTCTACTAAAGTGTTAGACACAATTAATTTAGTTTAATTTCAGTATTTCAAACATTTTATTTTTAAGCAAGTTTTTGTTAAATATTATTTATATCCAACTTTATAACTCGCTTATGGTTGGTCCTACAAGAAAAATGCAAATAACTATTTTGTAGGAAATGTTATCAGCTTTAATTTTGAAAGAAAGATAAATATTGATAGGAGTAACTGTTTTCGAGATATAAGCAAAAAACCAAAGTAAAAACTGTTACCGTTTCAGAACAAAAATGTAATTCAGTTTTCAATGTTTGAGACGAAGACGAAAATGCAGCATTTAATATCGACTCTGAAGACTTCAGTGACTTATATGTCACCCCCTTTTTTTTCTAATAAAGTATTGGACCTAATAAATTAAGTGTATTTTAAATCACAAGACATTTTCTGTTAAAGCACTTCTTTTTTAAATATTAATTATTTTCAATCTTATATCTCGCTTATGGTTAGTCCTACATAAAAAATGCAAATAACTATTTTGTAGGAAATTTTATCAGCTTGAATTTTAGTAAAAAGATAAAAATTGATAGGAGTAACTGTTTTCGAGATATGAGCAAGAAACCAAAACACTGTTACCTTAATTAAGCGTTTGCATATAAGCAAATTTAGTACTATTAGTATTATTATTATTAATGTTATTGTTATTAATATGACGATTAAAGACAACTTTGAAACCTTTAGTGACTTTTATGTCTTCTTCTTTTTCCTCTACTAAAGTGTTAGACACAATTAAATTAGTTTAATTTCAGTTTTTCAAACATTTTATTTTAAAGCAAATTTTTGTTAAATATTATTTATATCCAACTCTATAACTCGCTTATGGTTGGTCCTACAAGAAAAATGCAAATAACTATTTTGTATGAAATTTTATCAGCTTTAATTTTGAAAGAAAGATAAAAATTGATAGGAGTAACTGTTTTCGAGATATAAGCAAAAAACCAATAAGAAAACTGTGACTGTTACTGAACAAAAATGTAATTCGGTTTTCAATATTTGAGACGAAGACGAAAATGCATCATTTACAAACGACTCTAAAAACTTCAGTGACATTTCTGTCACCTACTTTTTCTTCTAATAAAGTATTGGACCCAATAAATTAAGTGTATTTTAAATCACAAGACATTTTCTGTTAAAGCACATTTTTTTTTTAAATATCAATTATTTTCAAACTTATATCTCGCTTATAGTTAGTCCTACATGAAAAATGCAAATAACTATTTTGTAGGAAATTTTATCAGCTTTAATTTTAGTGAAAAGATAAAAATTGATAGGAGTAACTGTTTTCGAGATATAAGCAAGAAACCAAAAAACTGTTACCTTAATTAAGGGCTTGCATATAAGCAAATTTAGTACTAAAAACAACTCTGAAGACTTTGGTGACTTTTATGTCTTCTTCTTTTTCCTCTACTAAAGTGTTAGACACAATTAATTTAGTTTAATTTCGGTTTTTCAAACATTTTATTTTAAAGCAAATTTTTGTTAAAGATTATTTATATCCAACTCTATAACTCGCTTACGGTTGGTCCTACAAAAAAAATGCGAATAACTATTTTGTAGAAAATTTTATCAGCTTTAATTTTGAAAGAAAGATAAAAATTGATAGGAGTAACTGTTTTCGAGATATAAGCAAAAAACCAATAAGAAAACTGTAACTGTTACTGAACAAAAATGTAATTCAGTTTTCAATGTTCGACTCTGAAGACTTCAGTGACTTTTATGTCTCCTCCTTTTTTTTTCTAATAAAGTATGGGACCCATTAAATTAAGTGTATTTTAAATCACAAGACATTTTCTGTTAAAGCACTTCTTTTTAAATATTAATTATTTTCAAACTTATATCTCGCTTATGGTTAGTCCTACAAGAAAAATGCAAATTAGTATTTTGTAGGAAATTTTATCAGCTTTAATTTTAGTAAAAAGATAAAAATTGATAGGAGTAACTGTTTTCGAGATATAAGCAAGAAACCAAAAAACTGTTACCTTAATTAAGCGCTTGCATATAAGCAAATTTAATAATATTAGTATTATTAATATTAATGTTATTGTTATTAATATGACGACTAAAAACGACTCTCAAGACTTTGGTGACTTTTATGTCTTCTCGTTTTTCCTCTACTAAATTGTTAGTCTTAATTTAGTTTAATTTCGGTTTTTCAAACATTTTATTTTAAAGCAAATTTTTGTTAAAGATTATTTATATCCAACTCTATAACTCGCTTATGGTTGGTCCTACAAAAAAATGCAAATAACTATTTTGTAGGAAATTTTATCAGCTTTAATTTTGAAAAAAAGATAAAAATTGATTGGAGTAACTGTTTTCGAGATATAAGCAAGAAACCAAAAAACTGTTACCTTAATTAAGCGTTTGCATATAAGCAAATTTAGTACTATTAGTATTATTATTATTAATGTTATTGTTATTAATATGACGACTAAAGACGACTCCGAAACATTTAGTGACTTTTATGTCTT